>NW_026998488.1:0-3938 GCF_035044405.1 Drosophila montana
CAAAATGTTCAAATTTCTATTTAAACAACAGGCACCCTCACAAGGTTCTTTTCTCTTTACTCTTTTCATTAATGAGCTTCCCTCGATACTGTCTCACTCTCGAGTACTAATGTATGCTGACGATGTGAAGTTATGCCTTGTATATAAAGATATGGCATCATGTTATCTCTTACAAGCTGACATTGATGCGTTTTAGGCTTGGTGTCTAGCCAACCTCTTAAACTTTAACTGCTCCAAATGTAAGGTAATGACTTTCTATAGAAGCCATCCTCAATTGGTTTCTTGATAGCTTACCGCTCGAGCGTGTTAACAGTTCTTCCAGTTAAGTTAATGATCTAGGTGTCATCCTTGATCATAAACTGAAATTCGAATCTCATGCTAAGCCCGTGGTCAATAAGGCCAGAATGTTTTTGAGTTTCATCAAGCGATGGTCGAAGGAGTTTGACGATCCGTACACGACAAAAACCCTTTATATATCTTTGGAACGGCCTATACTTGAGTATGCCTCATGTATCTGGTCACCACAGTACTCTGTCCATCAATACAGAATTGAATCTGTTCAGAAACCATTCTTGCTATTTGCCCTTCGTGGTTTTAATTGGGATCCTCGTGTGCGGTTACCGTCATACTCCAGCAGACCGTCCTTCCTTAACTAATTGTTGAACCATGCTGGGTGTAATATTTATCCATAAATTAATTACTGGTGAAATAGACTCTTCTGTGTTGACTAGTCAATTAAATTTTTCTATCCCTACTAGACTAACACGTAATTTTACACCCTTATCACTTCAATTTTGCTCAACTAATTATGCCTTGCATGAACCATTCAGGGTTCTCTGTGATGACTATAATAAGCATTACAGAGTATTCTACTCGGAGTCTTCTCTTCCTCGTATAAAGTCTTCTATTCTAAACTATTTAGCTAGTAGATAGTAGTATTTTTATTTGTAATTGTATTTGTACATATACTCGTAGCTTGTATTCGTTCTTTATTTTTTTTACTTTGCAGCTCGTGTCGTACGTTACACGACTGCGTCCCTCGGTCGGTTGGGCGGGAGGTGGGATGCAGTAAATTGCATCGGGATTTGCTTTAAAAAAAAAAAAAAAAGATCTCTTCAAATGCTATTTTCCCTCTAGAAACACTCCAGCCTATTCACAAAATGAAAGCGAATAGGAAACGCACTCGCCCTTGTACAGGGTAGATCATCGCCACAGTGTTGTACTGAGATACAGCCATTGAGCCTGGTATCCATCATCTATACTTCTGTGATATTTTTCTGATCCAGTACTGCCGTGACCCTTTTGTAGCACGCTCGTTGACGCCGTTTCGTGCTGGGACAGGGCTTACCTACGCCGAACATTGACGATTGAGCTGGGACAAGGCTTGTCTGTCTGAATGGTGATGGTCAACTGATATCTGGTGCTTTTCCGTTGGCCAAAGTACTGTTATCGTAGGCGCCGAAGTGGGAGATGAACCAAGTTTCTGAATGATTTAGTGTGTTCGAGGCAGCCTTCGTTAGCTATTAACATGGGTCTGATTTGGCCGTGAGTATGTTGGATTGAGCCCCTTTATAGCTCACGACAAATCTTGCAGCAAATTGCAGCAATCTTGCAAATTTGGCTATTCTTTTCATGCACCAGCTATCTTTTAATGGGGAATTTTCATATCCACTTGGGTCAAAATGCTCGATGATCTTAAATATATAGGAAACAATAGGCAGAGTGTTGACGGGGGCTGTATGTACTGTACTCATGCTGTACTCATGTGCTTATGTTCTTATGTTCCCATAAAAAGGTTTGTTGTCTTTATTCTTAATATTCATTTTAAATTCAACTTTTATTTAAAAAATAAAAAACCTCGAGCCAGCCAACAAAAATTTTAAAAATAAATAACTTTAACTTAAAATTAAGACGCATTTTTTTTTGGCAACTTTATAATTTAAAAAAAAAGTGAATACATTATACAAAATTTTTATTTATAGCTATTAATAAAAGAAAAAAATAAATTTCCATTATGCAGGCATACAATTTTTCTAAACGCGGCACTTTTTCCTGCGTGTATAGAAAATATTTCTGTGCTACGCCGTCTTCCAGCGCAAACTTCTGTTTAAAAGCATGTAGACAATAACAAAATAATATTAATTTGCACATATACAGGTTATAAAAGTAATACTTACTCCGTATGGCTAAAGTGGTTCGTCTTTGTCCCACGCCAAGAGGATTTTTTTTTCAACTACATCCGTTATTATCTGGCTGAATAATGTACTGAAAGGGCACAATAATTACTTACCTCTCTAAAGAAGTTCAATTTTTTGCTAGTCTTTCACTAAGAGGCACTTATCTGCACGCTTCAGTGAACAGAAAAGAAATAAAATGAATTTTTCAAAAAAAGACATATTTTAAGAGGTGAGTACGAAACAAAAACAACACAGCATCCGAGTGACATGTAATTTTGTACTCTATCTCTCTCCCTTGACGATGTTGCACTCTCTGTGCACGAGAACGATACATTTCGAGTTGAATTTAAAATATGGGCCTTTAATATTTAAAACAAAAAACAACGCACCACCCTCTCTACTGTAGTCGCATTTTTCTTGCTACTATTTCACTGCAACGCTCGTGTGCGAGTGTTTTGCAATAAAACTATATTCCACTCGTTCTCAGCTTACATACGATCTCATTTGTGAGCATTTTGCGAGAGTCTCGCTAAAGGCTCGTGTGCTGGTTCGCTGGGTGGTAACGGCTTTGTTAATCAAAAAAGTTGTTAATACAATAAGTTAATTTTTGGCCGAACGTTTCTATGGCAGCTACATGATAGTGAACCGATTTTGATGGGATATATGGGATGGGATATTGAATATGTGTAAGAAGCATAGTAAAACTAATAAGTTCCGAATTTGATCCAAATATCTTTAAAAATAAAAATTTTGATAAAAAATATTTTAATTTTCGATCGATCCTTCCAATGCAGATATCTTGAAAAAAAAAGTTTCTCACGCAAGAACCTATTTTAAGACCGATCTCTCCTATGGCAGAACGGAGCTATACAAATTATCAACACAATAGTTTTAAAACTGAGAGACGAATTGACATAGAAACAGGGAGAAATGAGAAATATCATTGAAAATTGATAATACCCTTTATAAGAGTGTAAAAATTGTCAAATAAAATATATATGTTGAATTATATTCTAAGCATAAATACAATACTGTTGCCCAGTTTGAGTTACTATTTGCTCTCTTCCTGTTTTTAAAGTTTGTTTGCCTTGTGTTTTGTAATTTACTGGCTGCAATAATTTTAATTCCATCGTTGCAAAGAGTTATCGTTTAGCTCAAACCGAGTAACATAAATTATCTATTTATTTCTTGTGTTCTGTGAGTTTTTTAGGCCGTCGAACTGAATAATAAACTGTAATATGCCGCTGGAATATTAAAGTGCCATATAAAAATATATATATTTTTCCCCGGTACCTAACAGTAGACTATAGAATATTCCACTAGAATCCATAAGCTTCGCTTGACAAATAAATTGTAAAAATATAAAAATAAATATATTAAAAAAAATATATATAGCTAATTTACAATCATTTTTGTTGCTCCAAGTAAATATATCTGCATGCAATGACTATTGATTGGAAGCGCCACCTAGCGGTGAGTTTCCAGAAGATTACTTGGTGAACTAGGCGGCTGCGCAGTCAGCAGTTTATCCCTAACTTTGACAACTACCTAGAATAAGGAAATATAGATATCCGGAAAACTAGGCCTCAATAGTAAAGTGTGGGTACTGACAAATTCTTTTCTTTCGTGATCGCCAAGCCAGTGAAAAATAAATATATTTAGTGCCATAACAAAAATATAAAAGAAAAATATAAGATTGCTGCAATACCACTGCTGTAAGTAATAATAAAACTTTATAATTTCTCGTCATTTTAATGATAT
>NW_026998489.1:0-28803 GCF_035044405.1 Drosophila montana
TTTTTTATACCCTTGCAGAGGGTATTATAATTTTGTCGTGAAATGTGTAACGCATAGAAGGAGACATCTCCGACCCCATAAAGTATATATATTCTTGATCAGTATCAACAGCCGAGTTGATATAGCCATGTCCGTCTGTCCGTCTGTCCGTCTGTCCGTCTGTCTGTTTCTATGCGAACTAGTCTCTCAGTTTTAAAGCTATCTTTATGAAACTTTGCAGAAGTCCCTCTTTCTGTTGCACGCAGTTCATATGTCAAAACCAGCTGGATCGGACCACTATATCATATAGCTGCCATAGGAACGATCGGTCGAAAAGTAGGTTCTTGTATGAAAAACATTTTTGTTTATAAAGTTATCTTAACTAAACTTGGTATTTAATAGTTTTACTACGTTACCCATATATATGCAAAATCCCATTAAGATCGGACAACTACATCATATAGCTGCCATAGGAACGATCGGTCGAAAATTAAGTTTTTGTATGGAAAATTTTTATGTTTTTCAAGATATCTTGACCAAACTCGGTACTTATTAGTTTTACTAAGCTCCTCATATATATGCAAAATCCTATTCAGATCGGGCAACTATATCATATAGCTGCCATAGGAACGATCGGTCGAAAATTAAGTTTTTGTATGGAAAATTTTTATGTGTTTCAAGATATCTTGACCAAACTCGGTATTTATTAGTTTTACTACGCTCCCCATATATATGCAAAATCCTATTAAGATCGGACTACTATATCATATAGCTGCCATAGGAAAGATCGGTCGAAAATTAAGTTTTTGTATGGAAAATTTTTATGTGTTTCAAGATATCTTGACCAAACTCGGTATTTATTAGTTTTACTACGCTCCCCATATATAAGCAAAATCCTATTAAGATCGGACAACTATATCATATAGCTGCCATAGGAACGATCGGTCGAAAATTATGCTGTTGTATGGAATTTTTTTTGTTTTTCAAGATATCTTGACCAAACTCGGCATTTATTAGTTTTACTATGCTCCCTCCACTTATGCAAAATCTTATTCACATCGGGCTACTATATCATATAGCTGCCATAGGAACGATCGGTCGAAAATTAAGTTTTTGTACGGAAACCTGTTTTGTTTTTCATGATATCTTAACCATACTCGGAATTAACTATTTTCCCTGTGCTTCTTAGATACGGGCAAAGCACTATAAGCATTTTGAAAAGGTTGGGTCTGCAAGGGTATTAAATCTTCGGTGTGCCGAAGATAGCACTTCTTTTCTCGTTTTTTTTTTTTGTGAGAATAAGTAGGATATATATATATATATGTATATATATTAGTTAATTAATATGTTTTGATAGATGTGAGTGACAATTGGAATGGTCATAATATGCATTTGTATTTGCGCTTGAGTGTATTTATTTTTGTTTTTGTTTTATGTTGTGATAAAATTGATGACTGTACCTGTTGGCCGTTTTGAGTGATTGTACAACTTTTTGTAATTGTAATAGTTGATGCTGTTGTTGTTGTTGTTGTTGTTGTTATTGTTGTTGATATGGTTTTAATTGACGTTTTGAATTGTTGTGTTGAGATTTGTTATTATTTATAAAAAATTATTGATATATGTTATGTTATTGGAAAATTGCTCTCTTTTTAATTTAGCCGTTATTGGCTGTGTGTGTGTGTGTGTGTGTGTGTGTGTGTGTTTGTCCGTAGACGGACAGATTGGTAGCAAAAATATTTTTGAGAAAAAATATTGTATATTGCTGGCAATGAAAATATTTATGGAAATTGAAAATATATATTTTTAACAATTTTTATTGATTTATATTTTAATATTTGTAATCAAGTTGAATATTGAGCGGTGTGACGGGTTGTTGGAATTATTGAATTTTTTTTTTTTTTGATTCTGGACTCTTAAGCACTTCCAGAGTGTAAGGAGGTACAGTGCGCCTCAGAATAAAGCAAAACAAAAGAAAAAGAAAAAAGCACTAGCGTTGACGTTTAGCGTTGGGCGTTGGCGTGGCTAGGCGTGGCGTGGCGTCGCTTTGTCTGGAAAGCTCACACATACACGCATACGCGCGCATACAGATCGTAAGCGGCGCAATTGGAAGACGCCAGCACACGTACACGAGCCTGTACTCAAGCAGCATATATTTCATGGACACCTATATGAAATTTGAACCTGATTTCTTTCAACTTCTACACTTTTTTTCACCTTTCTTCACTTCTTTCACTGATTTTCACTGTTTGTTCATTGAGTTCTCTCTCCCTGACCAGTGGGAGAAAAAATGCCAACACACATATATATATATATATATATATATATATATATGTTTTCGTTTTAAGCGCGTAATTTAATAAGAATCAATTAATTGATTAATTTAGCACAGATTCTTATTATTTTATTTACTGACTGGGCGTATTTATGATTTAACGATTTAACGACGACTTTTTCAAAACTTTTGTTTCAATTCCACTTTGAACAGAATTCGACAAACGATCAATCGTCCGCTAACACGTCCGTTCATCTCAAGCGACTAATTAAGACCTAAATTTTCTGGTAACAAATTGTTGAGTGGGAGGCTGTGTCATGGATGGGACGAGATGGGAAAACGGTACGGACATGAGCAGGGCATACTCCGATCGCACAGTGAGCGAAGGGCGTGCGCGTGAGAGAGAGGACCGTGCATGGTCGCAGGATGAATGGAGATGGGTGGTGAGGCGAAGCGAGGCAGCATTAAGGGTGCCTGCATAGCTTACGCTCTCTTTACCGGTCTCCAGCCAAAATGCGCATACGCAATTTAAGCTCGCTCGCACACGCAGGCCATCAACCGAGCTGTATAGGAAAGTGAGAGTAATGCACTGCCCATGCCGTCCCAAATATCCCAACCCACCAACCCAACTCGGCCAGCCACTCCAGAAATTTTATTTTGATTTAAAATTCATCATATTGCTCTCTTTTGTTTGATATCATAACGTTATAAATGATTGGGGTATAGTGACTTAAGATTAAAACATCAATATTCTTAGACTATACAATATTTATGTGTGTATGAATATGTGTGTTTGTGTGTACATATTTGATTATGTTGTTGAATGTGTTACAATATTTATATGTGTAATGTTAGTGTTACAATTTTGATGTTAATTGTGTGGATGACTAATGAATATGATTTTGTGTATGTGCAAATTAGGCAGATGTGTGTGTGCATTAGTATGCCAGCCGAATGGCCGATTATCATTCAGACATAGCAAAACAGCAACAACAATCCGTCACAATTGCAGAGCCACAGACATATTCGATGATAATGCCATACTGATCAGGCAAAAGTGATAATAAGAGTAGGGGGGAGAGGAGGGTAATTAGCAATATATGTAAATTTAATGTGTTGTGCAGCATCAGTAAACTTGGTTCACCATAAGCCAGCAGTTTTGATATTCTGAATAATTTTTGGTTTTTGTATTTGGTGCATGCATGAGAGAGTTTAGATGTGTAATTTGATTAGAAAATGTTTAGAAGTGTGAATTATGGTGTGTGATTGGACTAAAGCATACAGCAATAATGACAGAAACAATGCTGCCATCGTGACATATCATCATCACCATTAAAGGTTTTGGTAAGATTAATGGGGAAGAGATAAAATATATGTATATAGACATATGCGCATATATACGATCAATAAATATACACACTTTTATGTCATCTATGCGCATATGTATATTGTTAATTGTAGTTAGACGATTTGGCCGTTAAATGAAAATGCCTTCTCTCAGGGCAAATAATATGGCTGTCGTCCGACATATCGGCACTTTTGGGTGTGAATTATTTTGATTAAGGGGCTTGAGGGGGGAAGAAGATAAGATTTAGAGGATGACTGTAGCTTAGGTAGCGTGTCATGTTGTGATTGTGTATGTGTAAAAAGATTCGTTATGAATTTGTATGTGTGTATGTATAAAAATGAATGTGTGTGTGTGTGTGTTATGAGTGTGTGTGCATTATAAATTAATAAGCGTATTTTATGTGTATGATTGAATGTTTTTATACAATTGAATGTATGTATGTACGTGTACGTGTGTGTGTGTGTGTGTGTGTGTGTGTGAAATAAATGTTGTTGAAAATATAGATGCTGCTGCTGTTGTCGCTGCTGTTGCCGCTGTCGCTGTTATTTCCACCGCATTCAACTGTTGATTTAACTGCTTCTGCTGTTTTTAATTGCCACCTCTGGTGCTTCTGCTGACGTCTCGAGGTGCCGCTTCTGTTGTAGCTGGATTGCAACCGCATTTAATATATTCATATATAAATATATATATATCAATATATATATATATATATATTAGCGGTTGCGTGTTTTGAATGTTATTAATTTTTTTTATTGAGTTGTTAGGAAATAAATGATTCTCGTTTTGAATGTATTGATAGGCATACATAAGTGAGTACATGCATATAGATACATACACATATACACGCGCATATACACATATATTAATACAAATATATATATGAATATTATTTTTTTTTAAAAAGGTTAACAGGCGCTTGACGTTGAATGAGTTCAACGCCAGGCCATATTCGTCGGAGACGACGTTGAGAGCGGTTTCCACCTGAAAGAAATAGCGAGCTCGCCATTTTGTTAGTGTGTTTTTCTAGTCGGTCATTGTACCGACTAGCATTTAAATTTAATTGATCCCAGACTGATGGCATTTTCATATCACGGTGCAGCGTACGATTTGTAACAAAATACGGGGCACCGCTAATGAGGCGAAGAGCTCGTGACTGTACGGATTGCAGCCGACGCAAGTGTGTGTCGGCTGCACAGCCATATAGCTCAATGCCATAATGCCAAATGGGAGCTATGACTTGTCGATAAATTAGTAATTTGTTTTTTAGTGATAATCTGGATTGGCTAGCGGATAATAGCCATTTGTATTTGAACAATTTTTTTACGCACTATTTGTGCTGTCAGACGGGCATGACGTGCCCAATTTAATTTATTGTCTAAGTTAAGACCCAGATATTTAACATGACATTTAGCCGGTATGATTTTGTTATTTATGGTTAGTTGTGTGGTTAGATTGCCGGCATTGGTAATTTGTCTTTGAAGGGTGAATATAATATGCACCGATTTGCTGTCGTTGACTTGAATGTTCCAATTGTTGGCCCATTCAGCAAAACGATGCATATGTCCCTGTAGGATGGTGGTGGCCACCATTGCATTGATGGCACTGCATAAAAATGCTGTGTCATCCGCATAGGTGGCTGTTAAGCCATTTATGCTGGCTATTGTTTGGCCGGACGGAAATTGTTGAGTCTGTTGCAGGTGGGTGGCAATGCATGGCATATCAGACACAAATATATTGAATAGCAATGGTGCCAGTACACTGCCCTGCGGCACACCGGCCAACATTGGTCGAACTGTCGAATGGCAGGCGCCAGCACCATTGCCATTATTTGTTATTGGGGAAGTGTTAATAACGCAAAAGTTACGATTCGATAAAAATGATTTAAGTAATTGAAAAAGGGGCTCACTCGTGTGTGTACGTAGCTTGCAAAGCAAACCATCATGCCAGACACGATCAAATGCTTGTTGCAAATCGAGAAATACTCCCGATGTGCAATGGCCCCTTTCAAATGATTTGTTTATGTGCTCGACAAGCCGATGCACTTGTTGGATTGTGCTATGTCCCAAACGGAAACCGAATTGATGATTCGGCATCACCTTGGCACAATCCAATTTAGTTTCGCTTTCAATTGGCGATTGGAGTTCGTCATTTAGCCGCTCGTATATCACTCTCTCGAATAATTTTGAGAATGAAGACAACAAGCTGATTGGTCGATATGAATTTAAATTAGCCGCTGATCGAACACCACCCTTTAGTATCATCCGTACAGCGGCACATTTCCATTCAGATGGAAAATATCGCAATCGGAGCATACCATTGAAGAGTAGCAATAGGAACAGTCTGGCTTTTTGTGGCAGAGACCTGATCAAATAATTATCAATTTGATCAAGTCCCGGTGCTTTACGCATTTGTAATTGTTCAATGTAAGCATTTAGCTCACAAGGCGTTACATGGCGTATATGTGATGATAAAGTGGGATTTTGGGGATTGTTAGGATTGGATGTGATGTCATCAAGATTGACTTGTTGATTGATAAATCGCCTAACACGCTCACAATGCTCAAATGGAGCAAAATTGAACGGTGTGAAACGGTTTTGTAGCTCATCGGCAAATGCTTCAGCCTGCTCTTCAGCAGACTGGCACCAATGGCCGTTGAGGTTGCGAACGCTGGGATGGGCGTGCGGTTGCCGTTTTAAATTTTTAGTGGCTTGCCACTGCGCTGTAATTCTAGCTGTCGAGCCAGCTGACGGCTGACTCGCTGCCACTCCAGCCAGTGACCACGTTGACGTGTGCGCATCCAGCGTTTTCGCAGACGACGTTTGAGACGCATCAATTCACGATGTTCGTCTGTTCTGATAAAAGTGGATGGGGGTAGTATTATTGGTTGCAGCATCGCAGCATTGTCAGGATTCATATTGTTATTATTAGAGTTATTTCGGTGTGTTGGCCTATTGGATGCTATGGCAGCTCGAGAATTTGATGCTTTGGCAGCAATATATAATTTTTGCATAAAATTCTCGAGCATATCATCGATGTCGTTGTTAGTGTTAATTTCAATATTGAGATTTATGGATGTTTCCAATTTGTTATGGAATACGGACAGATTGGAACGCTCGGTAAGCAGACGATGACGGTTTTGGCGACGGGGGCGCGACCGAAAACGCTGGTTGTGATTGGGCAATAAGTTTTGGCCATTTATGGTGATTTTGAGATGTACCAACAAAGGCAAATGGTCACTGTGGAGTTCAGTAATACGACTTATGGCAAATCGATGACTTGAAATACCCGCATAGATGCCAAAATCGAGTACACTCGGACCATTGCCATTTGAGGGAAAGTGTGTTGGTTCGGCCGTTGTCAGTATATTTAAGCGATTGGAGTTCATCAAAATGTCAGCAAGGATCGAGCCACGTTGGCAACATCGCATGTTGCCCCATAGTCGATGCTTGGCATTCCAGTCTCCTCCAATCAAAAAGTTTTCGCCCAATTGATTAATTAGGCAGACATAATCGTCTGACACTACAGTTTGACTGGGGGGCCAATAGCAAGATGCAATATTAACTCCGCCCAAGTCTGTGCGTAGACGCAGAATGGCACAATGTAATTGGGGTAATGAGATGCCCGGAAGAGCTTGATATTGTATTTGGTTTGAGATGATAATGGCTGCACCACCAACGCTTAGATGAGCTTGAGGTGAGTTTGCCGTAATGATAGAGTGATTGGGAATTTGAATATTGGAGTTAAAGTTGAACCGAGTCTCATTGACAAGCATCAAATTAACACCATGACGGACCATAAATTGCTCAAGCTCGTCTACTTTATTTGACAAGCCATTAGCGTTCCATATGCCTATATGGAGGCCAATCATTGTGAGCAGTATTTGATTCCCTTTTTTTTTTTTTTCAGAATTTTTGTTTTCAGATTTAATTATTTTGCAAGATTTTATTTATTTTATTATTATTATTTTTTTTTTTTTTAATTTTGTAGGTAAGTATGATGAGTTAAATATGATAAGTATATTTTTCTCGGATTTTTTTTTTTTTGAAAATTTTTGTAATTTATTATTATTTATTATTATATATATATATATATATATGTATTTTTTTTTTTTTTCCCTTCAGGATTTTTAACTTATGATTTATTTTCCCCGAATGATTTCAGGTACTCAGATGGTAAGTAATATTATGATAAGTTTAATGGTAAGTATAATATTTTAAATATAAAACTTGAAAGTAATTATTATTGTTTAATATGTAAGGGTGGCGGCACGCCCGAAAAAACAATAATATATTTTTTTTCCTGATTAAAGAATGTGTATTTAACGGCGGCACGCTAAATAAGAATTTCTTAAAATTGTGCAAAGGTCGTTTTGCCGACGGCAAAACAAAAGTTATCAGAAGTGTTAGCGAACGGCACGCTGGCAAGGACAAAATAGCAAAAGAATTATTGAAATTGAGTCAAGGTCGTGGCAAAAGTAAACAGAAAAGAATAATAAGAAGAAAAAAAAAATAATAATAATGATGGCCGCTGTGTGTGTGTGAATAGAGCGAGAATTCGCGCTCGTTTGTTTTGATTATAGATGCTTTGTTTACCTCTTGTTTCAGCTTTTTGTTTTGATCTCTCACACAGGCTCTCAATTTGTTATTGAGAGAGCGGCAAGAGAGCGATCGATTGGGCAGACAGAGGCAAATAGGCAGGCTTGGCGGCAATTAATTATCTTTTTTTCTTTTCTGGTGGCGACACACCATAAAATAAATTGCCAGCATAAAAGTGATAGGATATTATGTTATTTAATGGTGGCAACACACCGTCTATTGTTTAAAGAAATAAATACTAAAGATAAGCGACAACACGCCTTTGTATTTATATATATTTATTAATATTATTATAATTATTTAATATTATATGGAAAATTAGCGGCGACACGCTAATGTTTTGATTATGATGTGCAATTGTATTTATGAATGAAATTTGGCCGCGCCAGAAAAAACAATAATGGCCGCCGTGAATAGAGCGAGAAAACGCGCTCGTTTGTTTTGATTATGTTCGATCTGCTAGCCGCTAGTCTCTGTTTTTTGTTTTGATTCACTTGCCGGCTCTCGCTCTCTGTATGGAGCGTGAGAGAGGCAAGAGAGCGAGCGAGCAAGCAGGCAGGCAGGCAGGCAGACGGACAGGCTTAGCGCAAAATGCCTTGGTGGCGACACACCATACAAATTGCTAGCAATAGAATTATTATTATTATGAAATATTAAATTATATATTTGGTGGCGACACACCGTGTATTGTTAAACAATATCGATTGTTGATTTATATTTGGGTGGCGACACACCGTATACTATTATGTTGGTAAAAAAAATTTATTATATTAAATACGAATTTGGCGACGACACGCCTATGTATTTTGTATATATATATATATTTGTTTTGATTTTAATGTTTAAATTTAGCGGCGACACGCTATGTTTTGACTAAATCTATATATATATATATGTCTATTAATCAAAAATGATGTCCTGAAAAATTTGGACAGGCACTTATTTACTTATATGTATGTGTAAATATAATGTTAATGTTAAATGGAATGATTGTTTATGTTTTGTTTGATTTTGTACAGCAAGCACGCACACACACATACAATGTGCGAGAAAATGACGCGACTCTGCCTGCGTATGTGCGTGTGTGTGTGTGTGTAATTTTTAGTTTTGATGCTTGCTGCTTGCTGCCTCCAGACTGTATTGGAAGGCAAGCTTGCAAGTTTGCAAGTATATATGTGTGTGTGTGTGTAAATGAATGAATGAATGAATAGATGCGTGCGCGTCTTGTGCACTAAGTAGTACAGGTTGCGCAACAGCAACTATGCGCACATAAACACACACACTTATTATTTTTTTTTTTTTTTTTTTGTGAGAATAAGTAGGATATATATATATATATGTATATATATTAGTTAATTAATATGTTTTGATAGATGTGAGTGACAATTGGAATGGTCATAATATGCATTTGTATTTGCGCTTGAGTGTATTTATTTTTGTTTTTGTTTTATGTTGTGATAAAATTGATGACTGTACCTGTTGGCCGTTTTGAGTGATTGTACAACTTTTTGTAATTGTAATAGTTGATGCTGTTGTTGTTGTTGTTGTTGTTGTTATTGTTGTTGATATGGTTTTAATTGACGTTTTGAATTGTTGTGTTGAGATTTGTTATTATTTATAAAAAATTATTGATATATGTTATGTTATTGGAAAATTGCTCTCTTTTTAATTTAGCCGTTATTGGCTGTGTGTGTGTGTGTGTGTGTGTGTGTTTGTCCGTAGACGGACAGATTGGTAGCAAAAATATTTTTGAGAAAAAATATTGTATATTGCTGGCAATGAAAATATTTATGGAAATTGAAAATATATATTTTTAACAATTTTTATTGATTTATATTTTAATATTTGTAATCAAGTTGAATATTGAGCGGTGTGACGGGTTGTTGGAATTATTGAATTTTTTTTTTTTGATTCTGGACTCTTAAGCACTTCCAGAGTGAAAGGAGGTACAGTGCGCCTCAGAATAAAGCAAAACAAAAGAAAAAGAAAAAAGCACTAGCGTTGACGTTTAGCGTTGGGCGTTGGCGTGGCTAGGCGTGGCGTGGCGTCGCTTTGTCTGGAAAGCTCACACATACACGCATACGCGCGCATACAGATCGTAAGCGGCGCAATTGGAAGACGCCAGCACACGTACACGAGCCTGTACTCAAGCAGCATATATTTCATGGACACCTATATGAAATTTGAACCTGATTTCTTTCAACTTCTACACTTTTTTTCACCTTTCTTCACTTCTTTCACTGATTTTCACTGTTTGTTCATTGAGTTCTCTCTCCCTGACCAGTGGGAGAAAAAATGCCAACACACATATATATATATATATATATATATATATATATATATATGTTTTCGTTTTGAGCGCGTAATTTAATAAGAATCAATTAATTGATTAATTTAGCACAGATTCTTATTATTTTATTTACTGACTGGGCGTATTTATGATTTAACGATTTAACGACGACTTTTTCAAAACTTTTGTTTCAATTCCACTTTGAACAGAATTCGACAAACGATCAATCGTCCGCTAACACGTCCGTTCATCTCAAGCGACTAATTAAGACCTTTTTTTTTTCTGGTAACAAATTGTTGAGTGGGAGGCTGTGTCATGGATGGGACGAGATGGGAAAACGGTACGGACAAAATGGGCACTCTCTCACACTCCCTCTTAAGCTCCGATAACGAGAGAGAGAGAGAGAGTGAGTGGGAGAGTGTGTGTGAGTGAGTGAGCGAGTGAGTGAGTGAGTGAGAGATATAGAGGTTGAATGGGTGTATGGTACAAGGGTGAGCGTGTGTGTGTGAGTACGGAAGCAAGCGAGTCGTAGTGGGGCGGCTTTATTGGCGCCCACTCAATTTTAAATCTAACTACTCTCTAACCATGCTTCCTGTCACAACACACTGGTCTCACGCAAGACACCAAACATCCAATATATCCCTGCAAACAAACAAACAAACAGACAAACAAACAAACTTGACCCAGTGATCCGAACGTCCTGATTAACCATCTATCCTCAACATCCAACGACTTAGACGACCCAACCCAGAAAGTTTATTGATATGCATTACTTAACTTCGTATTCTCTTACAATTTTGATTTCTCAATTACAGATCAATTCAAACAAATTGTTCAACTTATATACTAAAGTGTAATTGTGTTGACAATTGGTAATTAATTCTGTATGTGTGTGTGTGTGTGTGTATGCTTATGATAAATGTGTTTTTTGTATGTGTAAATATACATGTATGACATAGTGTAGTGTAGTATAGTGTAATGTAGTGTAGTGTAGTGTAGTGTTGGCCTAAGATTATTGTTACAATTTCAATATTATTATTATTATTTTCAATATGCATTAAATTTAGCCAAATACATTGTACATACATTTCAGAGAGCACACACATACACACATATATATATGTACATATACATATATACACATATATATGCATATATGCTCCCAAAATTGCCTAACAATATATAAGTTCCTGGTATGATGAGTGTATTTACATAAAGTAGGAGAAAAGCATTGATAGAGAGAAATAGAGAGGATAAGTGGGGAATGCATAGTTAAAGTGTGTGCGGCATCAGCATGTTTATGTACGCCATAAGCCAGCAGTCTTGATACGAGCCATGCAAAGTTGACGAGAGAATATTGTTTAATGATGTAGATGAATATATGGACGTGAAATTAAAATTCAGTTGATGGTTAAATGACATGAGTGCCGAGCAAAGAAATAAGTGAGGAGAATATCTTTTCTAAGCTAATTCCCTCATTCTATTTCTTTTTATTTTTGTCAGGTGTATAAATGGCAAATATGCTGCTGGAGTAGGTCATGGTGATTCGGTACAGCGTGTGTGTGTGTTCCCATACGTTATGTGCGTGTGTGTGTTCAGACACACACTAGGGCCACTCCACAGAATGCACAACAACGACCGACCGATGCCTATCCAGTGTATTTGATTTTTTTTTTTTTTTTTGTTTTAATTTTCCTCTGTAACCACCGTTTATGGTGGAGCTAAAGAAAAGCTATTCTCCCCACATCATGTAATTTAAATAGTAATATTTCATTTTCTTTTTCGATAACTGAAGCTGGATGTTATTTGCCGCCTTGTGCCATTCTCTCATCAAAGCACAGGCTAAATTATCAAAAGAGTTATTTGACAATATTTAACTATTTGTTGACATGGGATTTTGATAGAATAGAACAATAGAAAAGGGGAAGGTGAATTGGAATAAATACATTTGTTGTGAGATGAGTGTATGTGTGTGTAATATTTAAAGAAAAGTGTATTTAAATAATTTGTAAGGACATTGTGCCCAACATGGTCAGCGGCATGGTGAACATGATGATGTCGATGACTATGGTGTTGGTGATGATGATAGACGTTGTCGTTGAAGACGTTGTTGTTGTTGTTGTTGTTGTTGCTGTTGTTGCTGTTGTTGTTGTTGTTGTTGTTGTTGGTGTTGGAAGTGTCGATTGGCGACGATGCCCGCCACAAAGACAGAGAGCGGCCAGGGCATACCAACAGATAGACGCAAAGCGATGAAGACGAAAAAAGGTTGCCTCCCTCTTCCCCTCGCTCCAGCCAAGCGGGCTGAGTGCTGAGAGAGCTATATATGTTGTCAATTGAATTGGGGAAGGGGGCCAGCCGATGTTATGATTGCGCGACCAGCTGGCCAGCGTTGATGATTATATGTGTGTGTGTAAGTGTATGCGTGCACAAGTGCTTACGGGCGCGACAAAGTATATGTGCGTGCGCGCGCTCGCATGTGTGTATTGATGTGTTTTGTTATGATTTGTTGTTGTTATTATTGGGCACCAGCACGTGAGCGAGCAAAAAGAAGTTTCTTCTTCTGCTGCCGGTGGTGGCGCGCAATTTGTGAGTGTGTGTGTGATTGTGAGTGTGTTTATGCGTTTGCGTGTGCGCGTGTAAATCTGGCGTCTTGATGTCTAGCATTTTAAGAATGTTAGCATATAGGCCAGACAGGCAGACGCATACGCATTTATTTTATTTTGTATTTTTTTTGTTTTAATAAAGTGTTGCATTGAGAAATGCATTTAATTGATAGAGTATGAAAAAGAGAGAGTTATTGTTCAAGGAAGCAGAGCCATGATCAGAATGATAAATTAAATAAAACAAAGAAAAATGGTAAGCACAGGATGAGTAAATGGAGGTGAGTAAAAATTTAGAAAAATAAAAAAAAAGAGAGAGAGGAGAAAGAAAAAGAGAGAGGTAAGAAAGGTAAGTGTTCTGATCATAGTTCATATGTTTTAAAATTTAAAAAATATTTTTTTTTTTTTTTTTTACAGTTTTGACAAGATTGAGTGCATGAGCAGCGTGAATGAGTAAGGCAGTGGGACCGGGTATAATGGAATCCTCATCCAATTCGATTATTGATTGGTGAATGAATCAATTTGAATTGGATGAGGATGCAGCAGGCAGTGTGGAGGCATCACCGTGGCGAAGCACTCCCTGCATTTGTTGCTGCAATATAGTCATCCAGCCCATCATCTTATCCATTTGTTCTTGGTGCTTTTGAGCCATATTGAGAAGTATTTGATTATTATTATCAACGTTTGTAGACAAGTGTGGCAACGGAATTTGTTGTTGTTGCTGTTGTTGCTGTTGCAGATGTTGCTGTTGCTGAAGCAGTTGCTGTTGCCGCTGCCCATCATCCACCTGCATAGGCACAGGCTGCTGTTGCATATTTGATTGTTGGGCAGTGGCAATTGCAATTGGCTGTCGTTTGGACATATTTTCTAATATTTGACATTGAGTCGAAACGATTTGTTCGCGGCTCAATATCGAGCCGGTTTGATTAAGTTGTTGTTGCTGTTGTTGTTTTTGAATATTTTGTATCTGCGCCCACCTAGCGCGCGGATCCAAAGTTTGGATTGTGGAGACTGTGGATGGTTTCGATTTTTTGGCAATTTTTGCCGTTTTGATAGTGTTGATGTTGCTGCTGTTGTTCACAGAAGTCGTAAGTGGTGTGCTTGAAACTATTTGATGTTGTTGTTGCTGTAGCTGTTGTGGTTGTTGTCGCTGCTGTTGCTGCAACAATGACAATTGTCCACCATTTAGCTTGCGCTTCTTATTAGGCTTTTTGTTTTTGTTTTTGTTGAGATTTGAAATGTTTTGAATTGGCATTGGCATTGGCGGCTGTAGCTGCTGTAATAGTACTGGCTGTTGCTGTTGTTGTTGCTGCTGCTGTTGAGGAGCAAGCGATTGCAACTGAGCCGGTTGTTGACGCTTTGGCTGTGGCTGCTTTTGCCGCCGCTGTACATTCGACGATTGGGGCTGCCGAATTTTTTGATTATTGTTATTTTTGGGAATGGCCATTAGTTTGGTGTTGAGTAAATCCAAATATAGGGGACAACCCTTATAATTGGCAGTGTGATCCATATCACAATTGGCGCATTTAGCTGGCATATTTGGCAACTTAATGCATGCCTGCGTGAGATGGTCATCGCCGCATTTGACACAACGCGGTGGGTGTCGGCAATAGCGAGCGGTATGGTTAAATCGCTGACAGCGATGACATTGTGGCAATCGATTATTGTTGACTTTTGGCCATTCGAAACGCACAATGTATTTACAGAGCGTTCGTATGTTGAATATTGTTCGGTTTTGGATAGGGTCGGGAGCTAATTCTATATAAAATAAGTTAGGACGATACATACCAGAGCCGTTTCGGTTCTTGTATTGCGGGTTGTATACGCTTCGGATCGTATACCCCATACAAGTGAGCTCGTTCCGGATTGTGTCGGTGCTTGTATTGGCATGTATGCCACGCACAACAACCCGAAACGAGCGCTCCTCACGCCTCTGGTATGTGTTATATTGAAAGTTGTTATCTGAGTTAAGAATATTTAAGATGTTCTGATAAGTGTCGAGGGTTTTTGGAAGGATACGCACAGTGCCTGGACCACTTAATTTGAGCCCATAATCAATTATGGGCGGATTGTGGTCATTTAGCTTGGCAATAAGTGTGTTTAAACCATTTTGGTTAGATTGTAATATATGCTCGACATATATTTGAGGTGGCTTGTAGTTTTTGCTCTTTGGAGTCAAAACATTGCCACCAACAATCAGTTGTTGTTGTTGCTGCTGCTGTGATTGTTGTTGTTGCTGTTGTTGTTGTTGTTGTTGCAGCAGCAGGTTTGATTGCAATTGTGTTTTCAATTGCAGAAGAGGGGAGGTGGGGAAAGGAATAACATTATTATTGTTGTTGTTCAAAATGGAGTTTGATACCGTCATCGGCCGATTGGCAGAAGCCAGTGCAGCTTGGACAGCGGTGGCCAAACGATTAGACGACACCACCATTGGAGTTGCTGCTGTTGCTGTTGTTATAGCTGCTGCTGCTGCTGCTGCTGTTGCTGCTGCTGTTGCCAAGGGTGTGGGTGATGGGGGCGGTGGTGGAAGATCAGATTGTGATTTTGGTAGATCAGACAATACAGGAGCTTCAAAGTCGGATTCCGACAATAAGCTAAAACGATTAGCAATCTGTTTGCTTCGTGAAGCATCCTGTTGCGTGGACCGAGATATTGCCGAATTTTGACGTTTGGATTTACGCGTATTTTTTCGCCGATTAATTTTAGCGTTTTTGCCAGTATTATGCAGTAATTTGTAGTGTAAAGCTCCAGTGGTTGTAGCGATATTGTCATCACGACAACAATTGCTGGATGCGTTTCCAGTCGAACTGGAATCACTGCTTATACAAATTGTTTTCGTAGGTAAGTCTATTGTTGTTTTTGGAATTGTTATTGGGTGTAATGATGCTGACATTAAGAGCTGTTGAGCTGCATTCAATGTTGGCGGTGAGATATCGTTGCCCTCGATATCAACGAAAGGCTCACTGGAAGAGTGATTCGGATGATAATTTTGGAGATTTTGTAAGGTTTTTTCATTTACAGAATTTTTTTGATCAAATTCCAATTGGGCAATTAGGCGCTTATAATGCGCCAATTGGGCTTGCGCATCTGATGGCATTTTGGCCGTTAATGAATTTGTAGTTGATGTTGTCACATGTGTTGCTGTTGATGTTGTTGTAGCTGTTGTCGCTGTTGTTGTTGTTGTCATTGTTGCCAATAATAATGACGAAGATACAGCATTCGTTTCAGTTGGACCAGCCAATTGAACATTTTGTTGCTGTCCCTCATGCACAGAAATTGAGAGTGCAAGGGAGGGAGATGCCGCCAAAGCCGCAGCAGGCAACATGCTGTCTGTTGATGATGGTGCTGGCATTGGCGACATCGGCGACAGCGAGAGGTCCGATAGATCGGATAGAAAGCCGGGCGACAGCGCCATCTCAGCTAGCAATGATTCAGACGAAGGGATTTTTTGATGTGACATGATGTGGTAAGTATGAGTAGAGAAATTGTTTTCACTTGACTAAATTAAGAATTTATTAATCCCCAGATTTTTGTAGAATTTTTATATATTTTTCTCGGATTTTTCCGAGATTTTTTTTTTTTTTGAAAATTTTTGTAATTTATTATTATTTATTATTATATATATATATATATATATGTATTTTTTTTTTTTTTCCCTTCAGGATTTTTAACTTATGATTTATTTTCCCCGAATGATTTCAGGTACTCAGATGGTAAGTAATATTATGATAAGTTTAATGGTAAGTATAATATTTTAAATATAAAACTTGAAAGTAATTATTATTGTTTAATATGTAAGGGTGGCGGCACGCCCGAAAAAACAATAATATATTTTTTTTCCTGATTAAAGAATGTGTATTTAACGGCGGCACGCTAAATAAGAATTTCTTAAAATTGTGCAAAGGTCGTTTTGCCGACGGCAAAACAAAAGTTATCAGAAGTGTTAGCGAACGGCACGCTGGCAAGGACAAAATAGCAAAAGAATTATTGAAATTGAGTCAAGGTCGTGGCAAAAGTAAACAGAAAAGAATAATAAGAAGAAAAAAAAAATAATAATAATGATGGCCGCTGTGTGTGTGTGAATAGAGCGAGAATTCGCGCTCGTTTGTTTTGATTATAGATGCTTTGTTTACCTCTTGTTTCAGCTTTTTGTTTTGATCTCTCACACAGGCTCTCAATTTGTTATTGAGAGAGCGGCAAGAGAGCGATCGATTGGGCAGACAGAGGCAAATAGGCAGGCTTGGCGGCAATTAATTATCTTTTTTTCTTTTCTGGTGGCGACACACCATAAAATAAATTGCCAGCATAAAAGTGATAGGATATTATGTTATTTAATGGTGGCAACACACCGTCTATTGTTTAAAGAAATAAATACTAAAGATAAGCGACAACACGCCTTTGTATTTATATATATTTATTAATATTATTATAATTATTTAATATTATATGGAAAATTAGCGGCGACACGCTAATGTTTTGATTATGATGTGCAATTGTATTTATGAATGAAATTTGGCCGCGCCAGAAAAAACAATAATGGCCGCCGTGAATAGAGCGAGAAAACGCGCTCGTTTGTTTTGATTATGTTCGATCTGCTAGCCGCTAGTCTCTGTTTTTTGTTTTGATTCACTTGCCGGCTCTCGCTCTCTGTATGGAGCGTGAGAGAGGCAAGAGAGCGAGCGAGCAAGCAGGCAGGCAGGCAGGCAGACGGACAGGCTTAGCGCAAAATGCCTTGGTGGCGACACACCATACAAATTGCTAGCAATAGAATTATTATTATTATGAAATATTAAATTATATATTTGGTGGCGACACACCGTGTATTGTTAAACAATATCGATTGTTGATTTATATTTGGGTGGCGACACACCGTATACTATTATGTTGGTAAAAAAAAATTTATTATATTAAATACGAATTTGGCGACGACACGCCTATGTATTTTGTATATATATATATATTTGTTTTGATTTTAATGTTTAAATTTAGCGGCGACACGCTATGTTTTGACTAAATCTATATATATATATATGTCTATTAATCAAAAATGATGTCCTGAAAAATTTGGACAGGCACTTATTTACTTATATGTATGTGTAAATATAATGTTAATGTTAAATGGAATGATTGTTTATGTTTTGTTTGATTTTGTACAGCAAGCACGCACACACACATACAATGTGCGAGAAAATGACGCGACTCTGCCTGCGTATGTGCGTGTGTGTGTGTGTGTAATTTTTAGTTTTGATGCTTGCTGCTTGCTGCCTCCAGACTGTATTGGAAGGCAAGCTTGCAAGTTTGC
The DNA here is from genome assembly GCF_035044405.1 of Drosophila montana. Taxonomy (NCBI): domain Eukaryota; kingdom Metazoa; phylum Arthropoda; class Insecta; order Diptera; family Drosophilidae; genus Drosophila; species Drosophila montana. Next base: position 18,387 of record NW_026998489.1, read on the forward strand.
AAGTATATATGTGTGTGTGTGTGTAAATGAATGAATGAATGAATAGATGCGTGCGCGTCTTGTGCACTAAGTAGTACAGGTTGCGCAACAGCAACTATGCGCACATAAACACACACACTTATTATTTTTTTTTTATTTTTTTTTTTGTGAGAATAAGTAGGATATATATATATATATGTATATATATTAGTTAATTAATATGTTTTGATAGATGTGAGTGACAATTGGAATGGTCATAATATGCATTTGTATTTGCGCTTGAGTGTATTTATTTTTGTTTTTGTTTTATGTTGTGATAAAATTGATGACTGTACCTGTTGGCCGTTTTGAGTGATTGTACAACTTTTTGTAATTGTAATAGTTGATGCTGTTGTTGTTGTTGTTGTTGTTGTTATTGTTGTTGATATGGTTTTAATTGACGTTTTGAATTGTTGTGTTGAGATTTGTTATTATTTATAAAAAATTATTGATATATGTTATGTTATTGGAAAATTGCTCTCTTTTTAATTTAGCCGTTATTGGCTGTGTGTGTGTGTGTGTGTGTGTTTGTCCGTAGACGGACAGATTGGTAGCAAAAATATTTTTGAGAAAAAATATTGTATATTGCTGGCAATGAAAATATTTATGGAAATTGAAAATATATATTTTTAACAATTTTTATTGATTTATATTTTAATATTTGTAATCAAGTTGAATATTGAGCGGTGTGACGGGTTGTTGGAATTATTGAATTTTTTTTTTTTTTTTTGATTCTGGACTCTTAAGCACTTCCAGAGTGTAAGGAGGTACAGTGCGCCTCAGAATAAAGCAAAACAAAAGAAAAAGAAAAAAAAAAGAAAAAAGCACTAGCGTTGACGTTTAGCGTTGGGCGTTGGCGTGGCTAGGCGTGGCGTGGCGTCGCTTTGTCTGGAAAGCTCACACATACACGCATACGCGCGCATACAGATCGTAAGCGGCGCAATTGGAAGACGCCAGCACACGTACACGAGCCTGTACTCAAGCAGCATATATTTCATGGACACCTATATGAAATTTGAACCTGATTTCTTTCAACTTCTACACTTTTTTTCACCTTTCTTCACTTCTTTCACTGATTTTCACTGTTTGTTCATTGAGTTCTCTCTCCCTGACCAGTGGGAGAAAAAATGCCAACACACATATATATATATATATATATATATATATATATATGTTTTCGTTTTGAGCGCGTAATTTAATAAGAATCAATTAATTGATTAATTTAGCACAGATTCTTATTATTTTATTTACTGACTGGGCGTATTTATGATTTAACGATTTAACGACGACTTTTTCAAAACTTTTGTTTCAATTCCACTTTGAACAGAATTCGACAAACGATCAATCGTCCGCTAACACGTCCGTTCATCTCAAGCGACTAATTAAGACCCTTTTTTCTGGTAACAAATTGTTGAGTGGGAGGCTGTGTCATGGATGGGACGAGATGGGAAAACGGTACGGACAAAATGGGCACTCTCTCACACTCCCTCTTAAGCTCCGATAACGAGAGAGAGAGAGAGAGTGAGTGGGAGAGTGTGTGTGAGTGAGTGAGCGAGTGAGTGAGTGAGTGAGAGATATAGAGGTTGAATGGGTGTATGGTACAAGGGTGAGCGTGTGTGTGTGAGTACGGAAGCAAGCGAGTCGTAGTGGGGCGGCTTTATTGGCGCCCACTCAATTTTAAATCTAACTACTCTCTAACCATGCTTCCTGTCACAACACACTGGTCTCACGCAAGACACCAAACATCCAATATATCCCTGCAAACAAACAAACAAACAGACAAACAAACAAACTTGACCCAGTGATCCGAACGTCCTGATTAACCATCTATCCTCAACATCCAACGACTTAGACGACCCAACCCAGAAAGTTTATTGATATGCATTACTTAACTTCGTATTCTCTTACAATTTTGATTTCTCAATTACAGATCAATTCAAACAAATTGTTCAACTTATATACTAAAGTGTAATTGTGTTGACAATTGGTAATTAATTCTGTATGTGTGTGTGTGTGTGTGTATGCTTATGATAAATGTGTTTTTTGTATGTGTAAATATACATGTATGACATAGTGTAGTGTAGTATAGTGTAATGTAGTGTAGTGTAGTGTAGTGTTGGCCTAAGATTATTGTTACAATTTCAATATTATTATTATTATTTTCAATATGCATTAAATTTAGCCAAATACATTGTACATACATTTCAGAGAGCACACACATACACACATATATATATGTACATATACATATATACACATATATATGCATATATGCTCCCAAAATTGCCTAACAATATATAAGTTCCTGGTATGATGAGTGTATTTACATAAAGTAGGAGAAAAGCATTGATAGAGAGAAATAGAGAGGATAAGTGGGGAATGCATAGTTAAAGTGTGTGCGGCATCAGCATGTTTATGTACGCCATAAGCCAGCAGTCTTGATACGAGCCATGCAAAGTTGACGAGAGAATATTGTTTAATGATGTAGATGAATATATGGACGTGAAATTAAAATTCAGTTGATGGTTAAATGACATGAGTGCCGAGCAAAGAAATAAGTGAGGAGAATATCTTTTCTAAGCTAATTCCCTCATTCTATTTCTTTTTATTTTTGTCAGGTGTATAAATGGCAAATATGCTGCTGGAGTAGGTCATGGTGATTCGGTACAGCGTGTGTGTGTGTTCCCATACGTTATGTGCGTGTGTGTGTTCAGACACACACTAGGGCCACTCCACAGAATGCACAACAACGACCGACCGATGCCTATCCAGTGTATTTGATTTTTTTTTTTTTTTTTGTTTTAATTTTCCTCTGTAACCACCGTTTATGGTGGAGCTAAAGAAAAGCTATTCTCCCCACATCATGTAATTTAAATAGTAATATTTCATTTTCTTTTTCGATAACTGAAGCTGGATGTTATTTGCCGCCTTGTGCCATTCTCTCATCAAAGCACAGGCTAAATTATCAAAAGAGTTATTTGACAATATTTAACTATTTGTTGACATGGGATTTTGATAGAATAGAACAATAGAAAAGGGGAAGGTGAATTGGAATAAATACATTTGTTGTGAGATGAGTGTATGTGTGTGTAATATTTAAAGAAAAGTGTATTTAAATAATTTGTAAGGACATTGTGCCCAACATGGTCAGCGGCATGGTGAACATGATGATGTCGATGACTATGGTGTTGGTGATGATGATAGACGTTGTCGTTGAAGACGTTGTTGTTGTTGTTGTTGTTGTTGCTGTTGTTGCTGTTGTTGTTGTTGTTGTTGTTGTTGGTGTTGGAAGTGTCGATTGGCGACGATGCCCGCCACAAAGACAGAGAGCGGCCAGGGCATACCAACAGATAGACGCAAAGCGATGAAGACGAAAAAAGGTTGCCTCCCTCTTCCCCTCGCTCCAGCCAAGCGGGCTGAGTGCTGAGAGAGCTATATATGTTGTCAATTGAATTGGGGAAGGGGGGCAGCCGATGTTATGATTGCGCGACCAGCTGGCCAGCGTTGATGATTATATGTGTGTGTGTAAGTGTATGCGTGCACAAGTGCTTACGGGCGCGACAAAGTATATGTGCGTGCGCGCGCTCGCATGTGTGTATTGATGTGTTTTGTTATGATTTGTTGTTGTTATTATTGGGCACCAGCACGTGAGCGAGCAAAAAGAAGTTTCTTCTTCTGCTGCCGGTGGTGGCGCGCAATTTGTGAGTGTGTGTGTGATTGTGAGTGTGTTTATGCGTTTGCGTGTGCGCGTGTAAATCTGGCGTCTTGATGTCTAGCATTTTAAGAATGTTAGCATATAGGCCAGACAGGCAGACGCATACGCATTTATTTTATTTTGTATTTTTTTTGTTTTAATAAAGTGTTGCATTGAGAAATGCATTTAATTGATAGAGTATGAAAAAGAGAGAGTTATTGTTCAAGGAAGCAGAGCCATGATCAGAATGATAAATTAAATAAAACAAAGAAAAATGGTAAGCACAAGATGAGTAAATGGAGGTGAGTAAAAATTTAGAAAAATAAAAAAAAAGAGAGAGAGGAGAAAGAAAAAGAGAGAGGTAAGAAAGGTAAGTGTTCTGATCATAGTTCATATGTTTTAAAATTTAAAAAATTTTTTTTTTTTTTTTTTTTACAGTTTTGACAAGATTGAGTGCATGAGCAGCGTGAATGAGTAAGGCAGTGGGACCGGGTATAATGGAATCCTCATCCAATTCGATTATTGATTGGTGAATGAATCAATTTGAATTGGATGAGGATGCAGCAGGCAGTGTGGAGGCATCACCGTGGCGAAGCACTCCCTGCATTTGTTGCTGCAATATAGTCATCCAGCCCATCATCTTATCCATTTGTTCTTGGTGCTTTTGAGCCATATTGAGAAGTATTTGATTATTATTATCAACGTTTGTAGACAAGTGTGGCAACGGAATTTGTTGTTGTTGCTGTTGTTGCTGTTGCAGATGTTGCTGTTGCTGAAGCAGTTGCTGTTGCCGCTGCCCATCATCCACCTGCATAGGCACAGGCTGCTGTTGCATATTTGATTGTTGGGCAGTGGCAATTGCAATTGGCTGTCGTTTGGACATATTTTCTAATATTTGACATTGAGTCGAAACGATTTGTTCGCGGCTCAATATCGAGCCGGTTTGATTAAGTTGTTGTTGCTGTTGTTGTTTTTGAATATTTTGTATCTGCGCCCACCTAGCGCGCGGATCCAAAGTTTGGATTGTGGAGACTGTGGATGGTTTCGATTTTTTGGCAATTTTTGCCGTTTTGATAGTGTTGATGTTGCTGCTGTTGTTCACAGAAGTCGTAAGTGGTGTGCTTGAAACTATTTGATGTTGTTGTTGCTGTAGCTGTTGTGGTTGTTGTCGCTGCTGTTGCTGCAACAATGACAATTGTCCACCATTTAGCTTGCGCTTCTTATTAGGCTTTTTGTTTTTGTTTTTGTTGAGATTTGAAATGTTTTGAATTGGCATTGGCATTGGCGGCTGTAGCTGCTGTAATAGTACTGGCTGTTGCTGTTGTTGTTGCTGCTGCTGTTGAGGAGCAAGCGATTGCAACTGAGCCGGTTGTTGACGCTTTGGCTGTGGCTGCTTTTGCCGCCGCTGTACATTCGACGATTGGGGCTGCCGAATTTTTTGATTATTGTTATTTTTGGGAATGGCCATTAGTTTGGTGTTGAGTAAATCCAAATATAGGGGACAACCCTTATAATTGGCAGTGTGATCCATATCACAATTGGCGCATTTAGCTGGCATATTTGGCAACTTAATGCATGCCTGCGTGAGATGGTCATCGCCGCATTTGACACAACGCGGTGGGTGTCGGCAATAGCGAGCGGTATGGTTAAATCGCTGACAGCGATGACATTGTGGCAATCGATTATTGTTGACTTTTGGCCATTCGAAACGCACAATGTATTTACAGAGCGTTCGTATGTTGAATATTGTTCGGTTTTGGATAGGGTCGGGAGCTAATTCTATATAAAATAAGTTAGGACGATACATACCAGAGCCGTTTCGGTTCTTGTATTGCGGGTTGTATACGCTTCGGATCGTATACCCCATACAAGTGAGCTCGTTCCGGATTGTGTCGGTGCTTGTATTGGCATGTATGCCACGCACAACAACCCGAAACGAGCGCTCCTCACGCCTCTGGTATGTGTTATATTGAAAGTTGTTATCTGAGTTAAGAATATTTAAGATGTTCTGATAAGTGTCGAGGGTTTTTGGAAGGATACGCACAGTGCCTGGACCACTTAATTTGAGCCCATAATCAATTATGGGCGGATTGTGGTCATTTAGCTTGGCAATAAGTGTGTTTAAACCATTTTGGTTAGATTGTAATATATGCTCGACATATATTTGAGGTGGCTTGTAGTTTTTGCTCTTTGGAGTCAAAACATTGCCACCAACAATCAGTTGTTGTTGTTGCTGCTGCTGTGATTGTTGCTGCTGCTGTTGTTGCTGTTGTTGTTGCAGCAGCAGGTTTGATTGCAATTGTGTTTTCAATTGCAGAAGAGGGGAGGTGGGGAAAGGAATAACATTATTATTGTTGTTGTTCAAAATGGAGTTTGATACCGTCATCGGCCGATTGGCAGAAGCCAGTGCAGCTTGGACAGCGGTGGCCAAACGATTAGACGACACCACCATTGGAGTTGCTGCTGTTGCTGTTGTTATAGCTGCTGCTGCTGCTGCTGCTGTTGCTGCTGCTGTTGCCAAGGGTGTGGGTGATGGGGGCGGTGGTGGAAGATCAGATTGTGATTTTGGTAGATCAGACAATACAGGAGCTTCAAAGTCGGATTCCGACAATAAGCTAAAACGATTAGCAATCTGTTTGCTTCGTGAAGCATCCTGTTGCGTGGACCGAGATATTGCCGAATTTTGACGTTTGGATTTACGCGTATTTTTTCGCCGATTAATTTTAGCGTTTTTGCCAGTATTATGCAGTAATTTGTAGTGTAAAGCTCCAGTGGTTGTAGCGATATTGTCATCACGACAACAATTGCTGGATGCGTTTCCAGTCGAACTGGAATCACTGCTTATACAAATTGTTTTCGTAGGTAAGTCTATTGTTGTTTTTGGAATTGTTATTGGGTGTAATGATGCTGACATTAAGAGCTGTTGAGCTGCATTCAATGTTGGCGGTGAGATATCGTTGCCCTCGATATCAACGAAAGGCTCACTGGAAGAGTGATTCGGATGATAATTTTGGAGATTTTGTAAGGTTTTTTCATTTACAGAATTTTTTTGATCAAATTCCAATTGGGCAATTAGGCGCTTATAATGCGCCAATTGGGCTTGCGCATCTGATGGCATTTTGGCCGTTAATGAATTTGTAGTTGATGTTGTCACATGTGTTGCTGTTGATGTTGTTGTAGCTGTTGTCGCTGTTGTTGTTGTTGTCATTGTTGCCAATAATAATGACGAAGATACAGCATTCGTTTCAGTTGGACCAGCCAATTGAACATTTTGTTGCTGTCCCTCATGCACAGAAATTGAGAGTGCAAGGGAGGGAGATGCCGCCAAAGCCGCAGCAGGCAACATGCTGTCTGTTGATGATGGTGCTGGCATTGGCGACATCGGCGACAGCGAGAGGTCCGATAGATCGGATAGAAAGCCGGGCGACAGCGCCATCTCAGTTAGCAATGATTCAGACGAAGGGATTTTTTGATGTGACATGATGTGGTAAGTATGAGAAGAGAAATTGTTTTCACTTGACTAAATTAAGAATTTATTAATCCCCAGATTTTTGTAGAATTTTTATATATTTTTCTCGGATTTTTCCGAGATTTTTTTTTTTTTGAAAATTTTTGTAATTTATTATTATTTATTATTATATATATATATATATATATGTATTTTTTTTTTTTTTCCCCTTCAGGATTTTTAACTTATGATTTATTTTCCCCGAATGATTTCAGGTACTCAGATGGTAAGTAATATTATGATAAGTTTAATGGTAAGTATAATATTTTAAATATAAAACTTGAAAGTAATTATTATTGTTTAATATGTAAGGGTGGCGGCACGCCCGAAAAAACAATAATATATTTTTTTCCTGATTAAAGAATGTGTATTTAACGGCGGCACGCTAAATAAGAATTTCTTAAAATTGTGCAAAGGTCGTTTTGCCGACGGCAAAACAAAAGTTATCAGAAGTGTTAGCGAACGGCACGCTGGCAAGGACAAAATAGCAAAAGAATTATTGAAATTGAGTCAAGGTCGTGGCAAAAGTAAACAGAAAAGAATAATAAGAAGAAAAAAAAAATAATAATAATGATGGCCGCTGTGTGTGTGTGAATAGAGCGAGAATTCGCGCTCGTTTGTTTTGATTATAGATGCTTTGTTTACCTCTTGTTTCAGCTTTTTGTTTTGATCTCTCACACAGGCTCTCAAATTGTTATTGAGAGAGCGGCAAGAGAGCGATCGATTGGGCAGACAGAGGCAAATAGGCAGGCTTGGCGGCAATTAATTATCTTTTTTTCAGCATAATTATCTTTTGCCAGCATAAAAGTGATAGGATATTATGTTATTTAATGGTGGCAACACACCGTCTATTGTTTAAAGAAATAAATACTAAAGATAAGCGACAACACGCCTTTGTATTTATATATATTTATTAATATTATTATAATTATTTAATATTATATGGAAAATTAGCGGCGACACGCTAATGTTTTGATTATGATGTGCAATTGTATTTATGAATGAAATTTGGCCGCGCCAGAAAAAACAATAATGGCCGCCGTGAATAGAGCGAGAAAACGCGCTCGTTTGTTTTGATTATGTTCGATCTGCTAGCCGCTAGTCTCTGTTTTTTGTTTTGATTCACTTGCCGGCTCTCGCTCTCTGTATGGAGCGTGAGAGAGGCAAGAGAGCGAGCGAGCAAGCAGGCAGGCAGGCAGGCAGACGGACAGGCTTAGCGCAAAATGCTTTGGTGGCGACACACCATACAAATTGCTAGCAATAGAATTATTATTATTATGAAATATTAAATTATATATTTGGTGGCGACACACCGTGTATTGTTAAACAATATCGATTGTTGATTTATATTTGGGTGGCGACACACCGTATACTATTATGTTGGTAAAAAAAAATTTATTATATTAAATACGAATTTGGCGACGACACGCCTATGTATTTTGTATATATATATATTTGTTTTGATTTTAATGTTTAAATTTAGCGGCGACACGCTATGTTTTGACTAAATCTATATATATATATATGTCTATTAATCAAAAATGATGTCCTGAAAAATTTGGACAGGCACTTATTTACTTATATGTATGTGTAAATATAATGTTAATGTTAAATGGAATGATTGTTTATGTTTTGTTTGATTTTGTACAGCAAGCACGCACACACACATACAATGTGCAAGAAAATGACGCGACTCTGCCTGCGTATGTGCGTGTGTGTGTGTGTGTAATTTTTAGTTTTGATGCTTGCTGCTTGCTGCCTCCAGACTGTATTGGAAGGCAAGCTTGCAAGTTTGCAAGTATATATGTGTGTGTGTGTGTAAATGAATGAATGAATGAATAGATGCGTGCGCGTCTTGTGCACTAAGTAGTACAGGTTGCGCAACAGCAACTATGCGCACATAAACACACACACTTATTATTTTTTTTTTTTTTTTTTTGTGAGAATAAGTAGGATATATATATATATATGTATATATATTAGTTAATTAATATGTTTTGATAGATGTGAGTGACAATTGGAATGGTCATAATATGCATTTGTATTTGCGCTTGAGTGTATTTATTTTTGTTTTTGTTTTATGTTGTGATAAAATTGATGACTGTACCTGTTGGCCGTTTTGAGTGATTGTACAACTTTTTGTAATTGTAATAGTTGATGCTGTTGTTGTTGTTGTTGTTGTTGTTATTGTTGTTGATATGGTTTTAATTGACGTTTTGAATTGTTGTGTTGAGATTTGTTATTATTTATAAAAAATTATTGATATATGTTATGTTATTGGAAAATTGCTCTCTTTTTAATTTAGCCGTTATTGGCTGTGTGTGTGTGTGTGTGTGTGTGTGTGTGTGTTTGTCCGTAGACGGACAGATTGGTAGCAAAAATATTTTTGAGAAAAAATATTGTATATTGCTGGCAATGAAAATATTTATGGAAATTGAAAATATATATTTTTAACAATTTTTATTGATTTATATTTTAATATTTGTAATCAAGTTGAATATTGAGCGGTGTGACGGGTTGTTGGAATTATTGAATTTTTTTTTTTTTTTGATTCTGGACTCTTAAGCACTTCCAGAGTGTAAGGAGGTACAGTGCGCCTCAGAATAAAGCAAAACAAAAGAAAAAGAAAAAAGCACTAGCGTTGACGTTTAGCGTTGGGCGTTGGCGTGGCTAGGCGTGGCGTGGCGTCGCTTTGTCTGGAAAGCTCACACATACACGCATACGCGCGCATACAGATCGTAAGCGGCGCAATTGGAAGACGCCAGCACACGTACACGAGCCTGTACTCAAGCAGCATATATTTCATGGACACCTATATGAAATTTGAACCTGATTTCTTTCAACTTCTACACTTTTTTTCACCTTTCTTCACTTCTTTCACTGATTTTCACTGTTTGTTCATTGAGTTCTCTCTCCCTGACCAGTGGGAGAAAAAATGCCAACACACATATATATATATATATATATATATATATATATATGTTTTCGTTTTAAGCGCGTAATTTAATAAGAATCAATTAATTGATTAATTTAGCACAGATTCTTATTATTTTATTTACTGACTGGGCGTATTTATGATTTAACGATTTAACGACGACTTTTTCAAAACTTTTGTTTCAATTCCACTTTGAACAGAATTCGACAAACGATCAATCGTCCGCTAACACGTCCGTTCATCTCAAGCGACTAATTAAGAC
>NW_026998490.1:0-2228 GCF_035044405.1 Drosophila montana
CCACCGTCGCCCAAATTTACGCATCAATTGATAAAAATATCTCTTTTTGAATTGTGTGTGCCTTTTGCCACCACAGGCACAAAGGGCACACAATTGAAGAAAAAATCTCTGGCTCGCGACAAACGCCGCGATCTACTTGTGCGCACATCCACACAACACAAACATATGTATGTTTGTAGATCTCGGGGTTTTTGAGAAGCTATGCAGGGAGAAGGAGATGCACACAAGTGCGCAAAGCAAATAAGTGTGAGCGAGGCGCACTCTGCACACGCATATACACATATGTATGTATTTGGGCTGAAAAGATTTAATACTAACATACATATATTACGAAACAGCATCAGCCGCAGCAACGTTGTGCGCTGAGCGGGATGCGGCTTCATACTGAACGTTCGGCTGTCGAGGCCGGCGTTCGGCTGCCACTCTCAGCAGTCTTACTTTGTCTGGGCACACTAAAATGCTCGCGGACACCCATGGGGCTCAGTCGTTGACGATTTATCGGTATCCGATTATTCCGACATTTGACAAGTCTATGCATTGTATGGTTAGTGATACTAGTCAAGACAAGAAATAAAATGCTATAAAATATGACGTCATAATATATGATGTTGGTGTGCCGTGTTCGTAACCCTTTGATTTGAATTCCATGGCCTGCTGGCATTAAATTTTTCTACCTACTTGAGCCGGCACTCGGTTCTGCAACAACAATTTAGTACCCAAATTGTGTTGCTGTTGTTTCTACGCGCTTGTCTTGTAGGAACGACAGAGAAACCAGCAACAAACACAGTGGAATTATTCGTCCCTTTTCTTTGCAATGAGTTTCCTATGTCCTCTAAATCTTGAATCAACTTTTCAGCGATCAAAACAGACGACGAAAAAAGTGGTTTCATGCGCAGTGTTTTTGTTTTGCAGCAGATTTGTTGTTGCTTCCTATGATAAATTAGACTAAATTTTATACCCTGAACCCATTAAAAATGGGTAAAATGGGTATAATGTGTTTGTGGAAATTTATGTAATAGGCAGAAGGAAACATCTCCAACCCCATAAAGTATATATATTCTTGATCAGCATAGAAAGCCGAGTCGATCTAGCCATGTCCGTCCGTCCGTTTGTCTGTCCGTCTGTCCGTATAAGTGCTAGAGAAGTTTTAGCTGTAGGTCCTCCTAGTGCCCGTGCAGATCGAGTTTGTTTCCGATATGCGATATCTTGCCCCGTTGCCAAGTAATCGATAAAAATCGATATCGAAATCCTGTTGTTTTGATCAATATTTGTATATAATAAGAGCTAGAGTCACCAAACCTGACATGTAGCTTCTAGAATAGTTTATATATATCAAGTATCTTTATAGCTATCACAACCTCCCCGCTACTACCTCATAGATATAAATCAAGTAAAAGTAAAGTAAGTAAAGCAGACGAGCGCGTAGCGCGAGCTGCAATTGGTGTTGGAATAAGAGGGTTCAGGGTATCCCCTAGTCGGGAGCTCCCGACTAGAACCTCTTACTTATTTGTGTTTGATCTAGCCAACCAACCTAATCGACCCTGCTCCAGTTTTAAAACGGTAATAAAAGCTCAGAGTGACTTTTCATCTCTGTATGTTTATTATCCAATGTCGCAGGGCATTGAGTAATAAATATACAGAGGTGGCTTTTGGATAAAAGGCTCATTTTCAAAAAATGTGAAGCAGGATACTGAGCTTCCAAACACAAATTGCAAACCCAACACCCGGCTGTCTGCAGCTACTTCTGCCGATGCCCAAAATTCAATGGCAACTTCAGAACATTTTCCATAAGAACCAACAACAAAAAGAATCAAAACAAACGACTCGATAATAAAAATAGCACACCACAAATTCTGTCTTTGCTATCCCTATTCGTTTTGGGTTACAGCGTATGATCTAATCTACTATTCTAACGCATTGCTGTTTTTTCTAAGCACTGCTATGCCTGTGATTCCCAAAGTCACAAAATCACGTCTTCTTCTTCGACACTCGCTTTCAACTTGCAAGTAGCCAGGCAGATTTCTATCATTTTTCATTTTTGGACCAGCGTAGCACCCTTTCTCTAAATATGATCAGTGCTGGAACCAAATAGCACAAGCCTTCTTATATACAAATTTTTATCTAATGTCTCAGAAAAATATAATTTCGTATTTCGTATGCAAATATTAGTAGAATCAACAATAATTGTTTTTTTAAACATATACCATTTCTATAAATATGGGTATCAA
>NW_026998491.1:0-2564 GCF_035044405.1 Drosophila montana
GAACTATCGGTCGAAAATTAAGTTTTTGTATGGAAAATTTTTATGTTTTTCAAGATATCTTGACCAAACTCGGCATTTATTAGTATTACTACGCTCCCCATATATATGCAAAATCCTATTATGATCGGAGAACTATATCATATAGCTGCCATACGAAAGATCGGTCGAAAATTAAGTTTTTGAATGGAAAATTTTTATGTGTTTCAAAATATCTTGACCAAACTCGGTATTTATTAGTTTTACTACTCTCCCCATATATATGCAAAAACCTATTAAGATCGGACCACTATATCATATATCTGTCATAGGAACGATCGGTCGAAAATTATGCTGTTGTATAGAGTTTTTTTTGTTTTTCACGATATCTTGACCAAACTCGGCATTTATTAGTTTTACTATGCTCCCTCCACTTATGCAAAATCTTATTCACATCGGGCTACTATATCATATAGCTGCCATAGGAACGATCGGTCGAAAATTAAGTTGTTGTATGGAAACCTGTTTTGTTTTTCAAGATATCTTAACCATACTCGGCATTAACTATTTTCCCTGCGCTTCTTAGATACGGGCAAAGCACTATGAGCATTTTGAAAAGGTTGGGTCTGCAAGGGTATTAAATCTTCGGCGTGCCGAAGATAGCACTTCTTTCTCGTTCATTTTTTAATTTTTTTTTTAACACAAACGGCAACCACTGTCACGGTCACCATGTAAAATTAATTAAACAGTTTTACTTTTATTGAGCATTTATTGGAATACGTCCTAAGACGTTGATGATATTTTATCGACTGATGTGTCGTTTAATTATATGTTTGTTCTTAAGTCTAACATTAGAGTTTTGTACATAAGTCTCAGTCGCTGAGTACAGCGGCAGAGCGGGAACATGTATATATGCATACACTTAAAGCATATACATTGAGCATATATATATCGTAAAACAAAGAAATGGTATTCGGCAGAATATGCAGACGTTGGGTTGCGATATGTTTAGCAACAAAGTGTCGCTAAATGGGTTATTGTTTATTTGATCTCATATACCCTTACATTGGTTGGGTATGTATAATAAATATGTTGCTCATGCTACAGAACTCAGAAACATATACATACGATGATTTAAATTTAAATTTTCAGCGCGGACGATTTGCTTGCGATACGCTAAATTTCTAAAAAGCTATTATATGTAAGAGCCTCCACCACTGCTAACACCTAAAGAATTTGAGCAAAATGCCCCCATTGTTGTTATGGACTTATCATATCAGAATGAGGCGGCTTAAACCGGACCCATTGATGTTAAAATTTCTACAGACTTAGCAACAGGAAATACTTCAACATGTGATGCTTACTGTCTACTTATCCATGACCGGTTGAGTATTCACCGTTAACCTCTTTAGTTCATCGCATAGTCTGATAGCGATTAGGTGTATTTGTAGCGATCCTAAGAAAATGAATATCGCCATCATATATCTTACATATACTGGCGGAAAACATTTTGAAATTATTGTCAAAGAAATCGCAAACCGGATACCATGCTCGTTCGAGTATTTCGAATAAAACCCCTATACCCCTTTAGGGACTTAAACAAGCTTCAGAAAACCTATTCACAGGCATATGCAGTGCTCTCGTGGGAGATCAGCTGCTGCTGTCCGGGGGCTATGGGCTCAGGCGGTGCCGGTGCTGGTCATCGCACACTCTGTCTTTGGCTTACACGTTCGTGTCATCTGTTAAGTTGCTTCTGCTGTTGTTGTTAAATTTGCAATTGTTTTCTCAGTTGTTGTCGTTCATTCAGATTTTGTTAGTTGTTGTTGATGTTGTCGCTTGTCACTTTCGACTTATAAAACATGTTTCACAATGTATATTGCAATTTTTGTTCATATCATTGGCGTCATTGAAAGTGTAAGATTAATCAATCTTTGTTTGACGCAGTCTCATTATTCATTATTATTACTTTATTTTAATTAATATTTTTTTAAAATTTTTTTTTTTCGCAACAATTTCAACAGTTCAATTTCTGTTCATTTTTTTTTTGTAACACAAACGGAAAACTGTTACGGTCGCCTTGTAAAATTAATCAAACAGTTTTCCTTTAATTGATCGTTTATTGGCATACGTTGATGATATTGTTTCGACTGATGTGTCGTTCAATTATATGTTTGTTCTTAAGTCTAATATTAGAGTTTTGTTTATAAGTCTCAGTCGCTGAGTACAGCGGCAGAGCGGGAGCATGTATATATGCATACACTTAAAGCATATACATTGAGCATATATATATCGTAAGATAAAGGAATGGTATTCGGCAGAATATGCAGACGTTGCATATTCTGCGCTATGGTCACGCCACTTATGAGTGGAAGATCGTATTTCGAATGCAGTTTGGGTTGCGTTATGTTTAGCAGCAAAGTGTCGCTAAATGGGTTATTGTTTATTTGATCTCATATACCCTTACATTGGTTGGGTATATATTATATATATGTAGCTCATGCTACACTATGCTCCAACAAGAAGAAAATGACGCCTCCCACAAAATTTGCTTTCTCATGACGAGAATGCAAAAATCAAACAGATGGTTA
>NW_026998492.1:0-124604 GCF_035044405.1 Drosophila montana
CCCGTGTTGAAGAAGAGCGCTGTCTCGTCCACGCCGCCCGAAACGATCATCTACAATGTGTCCGGCAGTCATTTGGCAGCACAGCAGCAACATCAACAGCAGCAACAGCAGCAACAGCAACATCAGCAACATCAGCAACATCAGCAACTTCAGCAGCAGCAGCAACATCAGCATCAGCATTCCGCACCGCCGGCAACGCATTCGGTGCACGCGGCGCCGCCGCAACGTTTGGCCGTGGAGCCGGAGCCGCAGACGCTCGACTTGAGCATCAAGAAGCCGCCGCGGGATGGCCACTCGCCGCATACGGGCGCCGGCGCCGTCGATCGCCATCATGGACCGCCGCCGACATTGGGCGGCGCCATGAAGCACATTGTGCGCACGGCGCCCATGTTTAGGTCCGAGGCGCCACCCACATTGTCGGTGCCCGGCGGACCGCCAAATGCACCCAGCTATTTAATGTACCAGCAGCTGCATGGCGTGGGCGTTGGCGTAGGCGTAGGCGTGGTCAAGGCATCTGCAGTGCCCGCCCAGCCGGGCTCACTGTATGTGCAACCCGTACCTGTACCCGCCGGCCAGGGCCAAATGACGCGCCCAACGCCGCCGCCGCCCGCACAGCCCCAGCCGCCGCCGACGCGCGTCTCCAAGCTGCCGCCCAAGCTCAGTCCACAGCAGCACCCGCAGCAGCAGCACCCGCAGCAGCAGCAGCAACAACATTTGCACAGTCAGGTGCCGTCGCCGCAGCAGCAGCAACAGCAAGCCGCAGTCAGCGTCGCTCAGCAGCAGCAGCAGCAGCAGCAGCAGTTGCAGATGGTAAAGGGCGGCTCCATAACCCACGGCACGCCCACCAACAGCGCACAGCAGCAGCAACAGCAGCAGATTATTGTGCATGCAGCGCCGTCGTCGCTGCCCAGTCCCAAGTATGAGAGCCTGGTGCGCCAGACGCCGCCGGGCAGCTGTCCGGATAGCGGCAAGCATGGCTCGATTACGCAGGGCACGCCGCTGCATTTGCCGCCGCATCCGTTGGATAGCAAGCGGGCGTATGATTTCTATAAGAGTTCGCAGCGCTTGAGTCCCGCGCAGGCGCCGCCGCCGCCGCCGCCGCAGCAGTCGTCGCCGCAGGCACCGCCGCCCCAGGGCTATGGTGTGGGCGTTACCGTTGGTTCGCCCTATTCCCGCTCGCCCTACAGCAACGTCGTCGAGCAGGCCTCGGCGCTCAGCTCGCGCCAGATTGTCATCAACGACTATCACACCTCGCAGCAAATGCAGGGCCAGCAGCAGCGCAACGTCTCCCGGGGCAGCAGCAGCGCCGGCGGCGGCGCCGGTTCCGGTTCCGACAAGGAGTCGCCATCGCCCCGCAACAGCATCAGCGGCGGCTCCGCCGTCTATGCCGGCTACGAGAAGGAGCCACAGCCACGCGGACGACCCGAATATTCCAGTCGCGCCTCACCGGCCGATCATTCCAACAGGTATGCATATCGAATCCATATAAAGAACAACTATTTGGCCTCATCGATTGGCTGATGTATGAACTGAACTGATAGATCGATTGGTTGACTGACAGACTAATATGCGAACTGATTGACCGACAGACTGATGTATTGATTGACTGACTAACTGATTCATTGACTGATTGGGCGATTGATTGACTGACTGATTGTCTCATATACGGACTGACTGATTGACAACTGATTTACTTACTGATTGATCAATTGATTGACTGACTGACTGACTAACTGACTGACAGACTGATATATTGATTGACTAAATGAATTACTGACTGATTGATCGATTGAATTACCAATATACAGAATGACTGACTTGTGGTTCGACTAATAGACTAATTGATTGGTTGACTGTCTCACAGATTGACCAACTGATTGACTCTCTAGTCGTTTGAATGTCTTATTGATAGATTGACTGACTAACTCATTGTTTGTTTGATTAAGTAACTGATTGATTTACAAACTTAGTTATTGACTGAAAGACTAATTAACTAATTAACTAATTGCTTAAATAATCGACTCTTTGGTTGAGTGATTGATTGATCGACTAACTGATTGATTGATTGGTTGACAACTGCCAATCTGAGATGCTGGTGTCTGATTGACTGACTGATAAACTGATTGGTTGATGTAATGACTATTCATTTAATGGGTTGATTGACTGACTTATCGACTGACTGAATGATTGTCTAACTGATTGACTACTTGGTTTACTGACTCAGTGTTTGACCGGCTGGTTGTTGGACCGACTAACAGACTGCTTGATTGACTGAATGACTAACTGGCTGACTGACTGACTGAATATATTGCCCGTATATCTTTCCCTTGTTTCCTTGAATGTCTAATATGTTAACTCGATTCTCCTTCTGCAGCACACCCAGTCCGCATCGCACGCCGCCACCGCAGCGCCAGGGCGTCATACAGCGCCACAACACGGGCTCCAAGCCGCCTTCGCCCGCTGCGCCGCCACCGAGTCGCATGCACATTGTCACGCCCTTCAATTTTCCGCCAGGTAAGCGCAGCAAGTCATATTTGAACAACAATCATGGTCACTTTATGTGCTCCAGATGTGCGCTCAGTACAATGCCAAAGCTGGGTTCATTTATGAACATTTCTCGATAGTTTTCCTCTTCATTTACTTAAATGAAAACAAAGTAACACATTTTCCATCTCGCATCTTCTCATGATCAGCTGGCCACGATGCGCTGGCCTCGTTTGTGGATGTGGCCGTGCAGCAGCCGCAGCTGCCGGTGCCGTCGCAAAAGGATGACAAATCGCCAGTGTCGCAGCCGCCGCCACCGCAGCCGCAGCCGCCGCCATCGACACACGGCCCGATAATAACGCACGCCCAGGTGGCGCCGGGACAGCCGGTGCCGCCGGCAGCACATCACGATCTGCGCTATCGGGCCGATCAGATATCGGCCAACTATCATCATCAGATGGCCGCCGCGGTGCACCAGCAGCTGGCTCAGCAGCAGTACAGGCAGCAGCTGAACGCGGCCGCTGCCGCACACGAGATGCAGCGCCGCATCGAGCAGGCGAAGCGCGATCAGCGCCAGATCAATCACAACATAGAACGGGAGCGCGAACTCCAAAAGGAGATCATGCAGAATCAGCACCGAATCGAACGGCAGCGTGAACAGGAGCGCCAGCGCCGGGAGCAGGAGCGCCGCGAACAGGAGCGCGCTGCCGAGGAGCGGGACAGCCGACGCATGGAGCGCATGCTGGCCACGGCCAATGCGGTGCCACCGCCAAGCCATGCGCATGGTCATCCCCATGGACATGGGCACTATATGCGTGGTCCGGTGCCTGAAACTGGGCCGCCACGCACCATACCCGACCGTGAGCGAGAAGCGTGAGTATCAATCATTCAATAAATTTAAGTCAATCATATGAATCAATTCGTAACAATGTCATGTATCTGTCAATCATAAACGTATAAATCAAGCAATACTATCATGTTCAACTATCATCGATCAATATAATTATTCAACAATATCAATCAAAGATTAAACATTGCTGAAAATGAAAAAAAGCTTTCAATCCAAATCAATCAATACGAATCAATATTTCAAACTTTAAATCAATGCAGATCATATTTAAAAATGTCTCTCAATCAGTACCAATCGTTTGTTTTTTTAACAGACCAACAGAATATATGAATATATTGAATTATTCAATCACTCAATCAATCAATCAAAATGCACACAAATCGATGCAAGTAAATAAATGAATCAATCAATGTTATAAACATGCAATCAATCAATCAAAATGTATCTGTTTAACAATCCAAGCACATCAATCATGTCAACTTTCCCTCTTCTTGCAGTTACTATCGCCAGGCACATGGCAGCAATCCGCCAGAGGATGCACCCGGACAATTCAGCGCCCAGAGTCTGATTGATGCCATCATCAAGCACGAGATAAGCCGCACCGGCGACATCGGCAACCTGCCCCGCGAAATACCGCGTACCAACTACGTGAGTAAAACGCCACCACCTGGACACAGTTTTGAGTATTGTGTATTAACCTTTGACCCCTCAATCGCTTTCAGTATCCGCGCGACTTGCGGCAGTCGCACGAGGGTCCCGTTTCGCTGCGGGCCGCCGAGAACAATGGCAGCATCAACTCCAGCTCGCCCAGTGTCAACAGCATTGATCTCGAGCAGGAGCAGCGCCCACAGCAACAGCAGCAGCAGCAGCAGCAGCAACAGCAACAGCAGCAGCAGCAGCAACAACAACAGCAGCAACAGCAGCAGCAGCAGCAGTCAAAGTCCGGCATTCCGCAGTCTGGCTCGGAGCGGTCCGTGCATGGCCAGCTGCGCGGTCAGGTGCCGCCGCCCACGCACCATGGCACGCCCATTTCACAACCGGGCAGCGGCCCGACGTCGCAGCAGCAGCAGCAGCAGCAACAGATACACACGAAGAACATCACCTTCGGGGAGCTGACGGACTCGATAATTGCCAAAGACTACGGACCGAATCCGCATTTGCGTCCCACCTATTTGCCCTATATGCAGGATACGCAGAGCATATTGCCGCCCGATCGCTGGAAGCAGAACCGCCGCCAGCAGCAGAAGGCCGAGGAGGCCGCCGCTGCGGCAGCGGCAGCAGAACGTGCCAAACAGTCGCCCATCAATGTTGTTGGCGGCGGCGGTGGCGGTGGCAGCAGCACCAGCAGCAACAGCAGCAGCAGCAGCGGTATCGGCAGCAATAGCAGCGGTCCCGGCGTTGGTGGCGGCGGCGGCGGCGGCGGCAACAGGGGCAGCGACGTCGGCCCACCACCAACAGGTGGCGGACGGGCCAATACGCCCGGCGAGGATGCACGCAACATAATACGCCTGCCGCAGGCGGTCAGTCCGAGGAAGTACGCCCACGAGCTGATCATGCAGCATGCCGCGGTGGCCGTTGGCGCCGATCCCACACACTATTTCCTCTCGGCACCCGGTGCTGTTGTCGGTCGCAGCGGTGGCCCCGGAGTCGTTGTGCCGCCGCCGCCGCTTCCCCAATCCAGCGGCGATCAGCGCGGCCCCGGCGCCGACAGTGGCGGCGGCGGCGGCGGTTCGGGCTCCAAGTTTGACAACTATGTAAAGAATCGAATTGCGGAAGTGATGCGCGACGATTACGGCAAGAGTCGCAACGTGGAGGAGCATCTGCACGCCCAGGTCGCGCATTTGGCGCACGCCCATGCCGTTGCCGCACAGAGCCACGTCAAGGAGTCGGCGCCGCCGCCGACACACGAGATCAGCGTCTCGCGCAAGACGCCCAACCAGTACGATGTGATAGACAGCGGGCGACGCTCGGCCAGCAGCAGCAGCGGCGGCGGCGGCTCCAACAGCCACAACGCGTCCGCCTATCATGCGCCGCCGCCGCCGTCGGCGGTGAACGCCTTCGCTGCCAACACCTATGCGTATCCGTTTAGCGCTCTGACCGTGCCCAGCGCTGCCGGCGGTCTGCCGCCGCCGCCGTCAATGCCGATGGCGCATCAGTCGGCGCCGCCGTCCCACTTAAGCTGCAAGGCGGCGCATGCGCTTAACGAAGTGGGCGCCGCAGCGGCTGGCGTCAGTTTGATTGTGGGCGGCGGAGGCGGCGGCGGCGTCGTTGTTGGCAGCGGCGGTCCTGGTCCTGGCGGCTCAGTGGGCGGCGTCCTTGGCGCCTCAGCTGGCGGCGGCGGTGGTCCGCTGAATGCCAACGTATTGGCCGTTGCTGCTGCAGCTGCGGCAGCGGCAGCCGCTGCCTGCGAACCAAAGCCTCTGCTGTCCTCCAAATATGAGGCGCTTAGCGACGAAGATTAGTTGTGACTGCAGGCGTCGTCGTCCGGCATGCGCAGTCTGACGGCAGCAGCGACGGCGCCTCCAGCAGCCCATCCACATAGCGCAGCCAACGTCTATCAGCAACAGCAGCAGCAGCAGCAGCACCTCCTTCAGCAGCAGCAGCAGCAGCACCTTCAGCAGCAGCAGCAGCAGCACCTTCAGCAGCAGCAGCAGCAGCACCTTCAGCAGCAGCACCTTCAGCAGCAGCAGCAGCAGATCAGCTGGACCAGTGCCAGCTATCGACGTCATCATCTGGCCCAAGCCCAAGCTCAGCTGCAGCAGCAGGCGACGGCGCAGTTAGCGCCGCCGCAGCAGCAGCTGTCGCCGCGCGGCCATCATCATCCAGCACACTATCAGCCGACGGCGCTGCTGCCGCCGCCACCACTGCAGTCGGCAGCGGCAGCGGCAGCATTGGCGCAACAACAGCGCGTGCACTATGCAAACAGTCAGCATTACGGTGATCCGACGTCGGCAGCGGCAGCAGCAGCAGCGGCCGCTGCGGCAGCCGCAGCTGCGCATCACTATGCAAGCGGCGCAGGCAGCGGCGCTGGCGCTGGTCATGGTTACTACTGAAAAAGAGACAACAACAACAACAGCAACAACAACAACAACATATGTATGTACTTTACGTAATTTACAGCAGAAACAAATTATATGTATACGTATATATGTATGTTTATGTGTATGTATAGAACTATACCAACTACAAAATTATTCGAGCAAAGCAAATAGAAGAAAAGAACACACACACACCCACACATCCACTAAAGAATTGTTGACAGGCGCTTGTTTTAAAGAGAGCACTGCAAGCTAAGAGAGCACTTTCACGCTCACACAGGCAGAGACTGGACTACGCTCTTCTAAACGTAAGAGAGCTTTGAATGAAAACTGCATAGAGAGTTAAAGAAAGACAAATACACATATAAACATATACATATATGAACACACAGACAGGCACGCACACGCAAGACCTGGTGCATTTGTTGCCTTGCATTTTGTGTTAGTTATGTAACCCAACCGGCAACCTGCTGACCCCTTCATGGACTAGACACACACTCAGAATGGACGCACGCACGCACGAACGCACGCACCAAAAAACGAAAGAATGAATGAATAAATAATGCAAATTTAAACTGTTGTTAGGCATGCAAACAGTTACAGTTAAAAGTATAATAGAATATATGCTAACATACGGTATGTATGTGTATGTGTATGGTCTATGTATGTACATATAATTATATTTACATATGTGTCTATATTATATGGAGAGAGAAAGGCAGCCGCGAATTTGAGCACCTGCTGCATGCGCTTTTATCGTACTCCCTTTTTCCCAAACCCCTCGAGCTGCCCTCACCTTTTAGCGCCAGTTTTGGCCACTTGAGGATCTCTCTCACTCTCACTTTCACTCTCACTCTCCCTCTCTCGCTCTCGCGCAAGCACTCGCCCACACATCTCTGTTTCATACACCGTTCTTGTGATTTGTTGTGTGTCTCCCTTTCTCTCTCTCTCTCTCTCTCTCTCTCGCTCTCTCTCTCTCTCTTTCATTCTTTCTTTCTCTGTTATTGTTCTTTGATTTGAATTTTCAGTTACGTGCATTTGTTGTAATTTGTAGCCCAAACGTAAACATAACCTCAAAAATTGAGTCGAAAACTTAAGGAAATAAAATTTAGTGACAAAACTATATATATATACTATATGTATATGTATATGTATATGTGTATGTATATTTAAGGATGAAAACTATTACATAAATACATATATATTAAACAATTAAATTTAACAAAATATATTTAAAACAAAACAAAACAAAAAAACAAAAACAAAAACAAGAAAATAAATACACTGTTGGGCTGTTCTTAGAAAAGAGAAAAAAATCTAAACAAAAACAAAAACAAAAACGAAAAAAAAAATGATATAAATACATAAATGAAAACAAGTAAATATATATTAAAGTACACTTGCAAAACATTTATTTAAAAAAAATATTTTGTAAATTTCATAAAAAAAAAAGAAGAAAAAAACTAAACATAATTTTAAAACATATACTATAACTACTTTTTGTACTATCCATTTTTTTTTTTTTTGCTATTTCTATGTGTAAGTTTTTAATTTATGAAGCATTATTGTTTTTTTTTCTATTGATAAACTTATGGATATGCATATATGCTTATATGTGTGTATACAGTTATAAATAAATATATATATATATATGCTATATGCTATTGAATTATGTACGTTTATTATTATAAAGATTGTGTGTAAGTAAAAGGAAACAATAACAAAACAATGATGTATATATATATGCTTACATGTATATATATACAATATATACAATATATATATATATATATAAATATATATATTATTATTATTATATGCATATTTTTTTATATAACAAACTTATGTCTTACAACAAACAAACAAAAAAAAACAAACGAAAAAAAAAACAGTTTTAGTGTTTAGCTATTTTACTGTTTATGTTTTTTTTTTAACTTATTTTATACATGCAAAAAAGAAAGGAAAAAAAACAATTTTTAAAAGAATTGAAAATAAAAACGATTTACAAAAATTAAATATTTTTAATACACAATGTAACTAAAAATAAAAAAATAAAGTAAAATACAAACAAAAAAATAAAAGTAAAAACCACAACAAAACGCTAAGACTTATTCAACAAAAATTTGTAAAATATTAACAAAAACTTATAAATGTATATGTGTGTATGCATGTGTGTGCGTATATATATATATATATATAAAAATATAAATATAAATATAAATATAAATATAAATTTAAACATAAATATACATATATTAAAGAATATATATAAACAAGAATGGATATGAAAAAGATATGACAAATATATAAACACACTCACACACACAAACACACACACACACACACACACACACACACACGCAACTCTGTTGGGGCTTTTGGCCAACGCGGCATGTCCCGTTTTTTTTTTATAAATATATATGCATGTACATGTATGTGTGTATATATATATATATACATGAATTACAAAGTAAATAACAAATTCTAGATGGCATAAATATAGAAAGAGAGTGAATAAAATTATACAACAAAAATATATATATATATATATAAATGTGTATATAAGTTTATATGTGTATATATGTTTGTGAACGCATATATATATATAAATAAATATGTGCGCATGTATGTTAGTATGTGTGTGTGTATGTATGCATATGTGGTAGCTGAGCTGGAGCCACAAACCATGGCTGAGGAGCAAAGTCGCCTCAACGGCCCAGGCTCAAGTTCTATATAACCATATATACATCTATATATAAATAAATATAAATATAAATAATATATATAAAATATGAAATCTAAAATCTAAAATCTAAATGGCAACTCAAGTTAAACATTAAAGTTGCCGAGTTTTAATAAAACAAGAAGAAGTAAGAAAAAAACTTGCGCTGGTTATGAAAAGCAGCAGCTGATCATGATGAACATGTTGATGATAATGATCACACAAATTATGAAAACGTATGCAAAACAAAAACACAAAAATATGCAAAAAAAAAAAATAAAAACAACAGCAAAAACAAAATAAAGAAGAAAGATTACAAATATAACAATATGTAATAATAATAATAACAACAGCAACAAAGTCGATAGTTTATTGTTTTTTTTTTTTTTTTGCTCTTTTTGATTTCCGGTTTCTGTTTGAATATACAAAAATGCATGATTGATAAACAATTGACATAAATATAATGATAAACATATAAATATGAAAATGAAAACAAAAATTATTTGAATACCATATACATATATATATATATATAAATATTTATATGTGTATATGTATCTATTCATATATATATATATACATATATGAACAGCGTGGGCTGGAGCTGATTTATAATTGATAAAAACAAATAGAGAGAACGATGTGTAGCTCTTAAGTTTTAGTTTGTAACTTTATGCCTTAAGTTGTAAGCTTACAAATAATAAAATTAAATTAAATACAACATATTAAAAAGCAAACAAAACAAATATAAAAACAAATACAAACAACAAACAACAAAAAAATGAATAAAACAACAACAAAACAAATGTATAACAAAATGTGCCTTTTGTTTCTTGATCGGGGCAAGATATATATATATATATATATATATACACAATAAATAGTTTATTCCAGTAGTTAAAACTTTTACAGTAGCCACCATTTGGGTTGAAAATGTGTGCGACTTGAAAAATTCGAGCTTCAAGTAATCGGTGAAGTGACGTCCAATCCTGGACAAGATATGGCTATTTAGACTATTTGTTGCTTCCAGAACCGGCCTCATTTCCAGATTGGAAACGTTTTAAATGACAAACGATAGTCGTGATCCACACGAGTCCAAAATGCTATCCCATACCAAAATCGGAACCTTAATACTCGAGATATTTCAATTTGAATGAATTGTTCAAACTTCAAATGATTAGAGCTCGGTTTAATAAAGTTCCATTTTGGAGGGACCTGCAACTGTGGTTATGTCTGGCTATGTGAAATGACGCTGTAAAGAGCATCCATAAAAAGTGAATAAAAGACATTTGTTTTATTGCTATTGATTTATTATTGATACTCTATATAGGCAGCGATCTGCTGTCTTGGCTTCTAATGCAAGGCAAGACAGCTAAAATCGAGTCGGCTTAGGCATTTGCGAAAGTATCCCTGAAGTATGCTTAAACTATTTATTACGCAGCAATCCTAAAATTATGCTACACTGAACTGAACGTGTGAACATGATTGTAACCAGAATATCCAGTTAATGCAACAAAACCAAAAACCAAAACTTTAACTGGCCTGGCATTTCGTTTTCTCTGATACTCATTCATTTTGTTTGATTATAGATAGATAAACGCAACGAGTCTTATAGTATACAAGTATGCGAGTTCTCCCCGTGTTTATTACAAGTTTCATTGTCAGTTAAGCCCACTTTTTGAAGATTTGTTTGGTAATTTGTTAATTATGTTATGTTTGCTTATTTACGTGTAACTATTGCTTGGAATCTAAAATTAGCATCGACTTTTGCTTGTATATTACTTTAATCTAGATTATAATCTAGATACCCAAATATTTTATTACATTAAACTGTCCTTAAGAACTGCACGCTTTAAACATAACGTCTAAAGGTTATCATATTGTTAGATCTCTTACAAATTCTCTCAACTTTAAGAATAACAAACTATTCCAAATGGAAATTTCGAGTGTGATTAACTGTGTTTAACTGGGACCCCGCTTTAATGGGATACGCGGGATGCTGGTGACGCGGCCTCTGGAACGGGATGCGGACGCTGTTGGCTTCCAGTATTGAGGAGGAGGAGGAGGAGGAGGAGGCGGAGGCGTGTGTGGTCTGTTTGTTAACTTTAAGAAACAAATAATAATAATAATAAATGGGCGTCTCTAGTATAAGCTCTCAATGTTCGATGAGCGCGGCTTCTTCAGCTTCTCCAGATTCTTTATAACAATATCGTGCAGCGAGGAGTAACGATTGCGCACCTCGCACACCACCAGCCACAGGCTGAGATACTCCTTCTCGTCCAGTTCACAACCGCGCGCCTATAGTCATCGATATGCGGATATTTGGCAACCTTCGAGACGACCTTGGCGCGCGACAGAAAGTATCTAGATATTTGGTCAAAGAAGGCGGCCGCCTCCGATTCGACCGTCTGGATTTCGGCCAGCGTATCTTCCTGAATCGACACACCAAAATTGTTGCCATCCTCGATTTTGGGTATCATAAAGGAAATCCACATTTTTAGTAGGTTCGCTGCGCAAAATACAAAAGCGTGATATTAATTGCTGCTGCTTGTTCACAAAATCACAGTCCCGTTCACTTACAGTCCTCAACCAGCTTGCGTATAATCGGCTTGACTACCTTGATCATCTCGCAGAGCGGCTTATTGCAGGGCACCGTGCCGGCGGGTAGGCCCAAGACGGCGGTGCCTGAGACATCATCTTTGCGCGCCCGTTTTGACACTGGATGATCATCGTGGGCACTGCCGTCGCCGTCATGATTGTTGACCAATATGGGCGCCAAGACCGGAATGTTTAGGTCCTGATGCACCTCGTTGAAGTTGCGCTCATTGAACATGGACGTGGCGAGCAGCTCGTTCAGCTCAACGATTTTCTCGGGGAATCCTTTTGTAATAAGTATCTCCGCTTTCGTGATCAGCGAGTCCTTATACTCCTGCACCTTGCTTATTGTATCCTTAGGCATTCTTACCGATCGCTCTTCACGCAACTAAGCACAACACGTTCAACAGAAATCACAGCTTGCGTTCTTCACCGGTCTGCAACAATCAGTAGCGCGTGCTTCACGTTCGGCCACTTGCGTTAGGTAAAGGCGTGAGTTAGTGTGTCGGCAACGTACACTGTGCAACAAAACATATTGTTTATCAACTGTCCGTTAGTTAATGCAGCATTTTGAATGCACATTCCGCCCGTAACTTACCAAAATGAAAAACTCTTGATTGCTTTCGATGCGGCAGGCCGCGAGTCCACGCTTGTATTTTATGACAGCTTCGGCAGTGGTGAAATTCAAAGTATTGTAAAACGCGAATTGTCCATGGCAGAACTATCGATTAACTATCGGTCAATTTAATACAAAAATGGCTAGATTTAAGCAAAAACAACTAACAAAATAGTTGATTGATTTCTAAATTGTATTACAAATGTATATATATTAACTTAAGAAAAAAACACTAGTTTTTGCTACAGCAAGGAAATTCTTAGGGAAATGCAAATTATTCGATATTGCGCGCAATTTATGTATTTTAACATACTTTTTAACTATATACTAATATTTCAATTTCATAAATAATATACATATATATATTTCACTAACGATATAACCGTAGCCGAGTCGTGTCGATACACAGAGGCTTACTCATTTCACAACCCAAACGTCCATGACAAGCCCCGGGTTTACATATGTATGTATTTGCCCACGAGCACATATTTGTCCGATTTTTAGTCTTTACATAAATAAATTCTTTCCATAAATATTGCCAAAATAAAACCATCGCTCGTCTACTTCACAGCTTAATAATATCGTTTTATCGTATATTATTGTACGAGTGCGACTATCGATATGACAACTCCAACTTCACTCCAACTATATAGCTCATTCGATATTGCGCGCGATTATATATTTGAATGCAATTTCCTAAAATAATTTTGCTAATAATTAAATATAACAAATTAAATATTTATTTTGCCAATGACGTAACCATACAAACATAGGTTGCGTCGATTTAGAGAGGCTTACTAAATTCACATCCCAATGCCCATGACAAGCCCTTTAACAACTGCCCCCGGTCACATATTTGTCAGATTTTCGGTCCTTGCTTTCAAAATTGTGCACATTTGTTATTATTTGACACATATATATTTCCCAATTATACCATCGTTCGTCTACGCAACAGCTCCAAATATTATCGCACATTATTGCAAAATTACGGACTATCGATATATCGATATGACATCAATTTCCTCCGTCTATAGCTCAGAGCTGGTCAGAAGCACGAACATGGGCAACAAACAAATAAAACAACATCTGGAGACCGCACAAAAGACGGGTGTACTGAAAATATCCTTGCAACGCCTGCAGGAGTTCCCGCCGCAGCTAAAGAACTACCCGAATGTGCTGAAGACACTCGATCTATCGGAGAATCGCTTCGAGAGCGTACCCGATGAACTGGGCCGCCTGACAATGCTGAAACATCTAAACCTGAGTGGCAATCGCCTGTCGGAGCTGAACGAGGTCGTGGGGGAGCTGCTCAAACTAGAGGTTCTGCTTCTGATGAACAACTTTTTGACCAAGCTGCCCAAGACGCTGAGTAATTGCACGCACCTCAAAACGGTTAATCTGAGCAATAATCAGCTGAAAATATTCCCATCGATGCTGTGCGGCCTGAAGCAGTTGGATGTCTTGGATTTGTCGCGCAACCAGATCACCGAAGTGCCCGCCGAGGTGGGCAATCTATATGTAACCGAACTGAACCTCAATCAGAACCAAATCTCGTCGCTAGCCGAGGAAATTTCGGACTGTCCCAAGCTGAAGACGCTGCGGCTCGAGGAGAACTGTTTGCAGGCGATCGCATTGACGCCGCGCATACTCAAGAGCTCCAAGATCTGTAATCTAGCCGTCGATGGGAATCTGTTCAATTCGAAACAGTTTACCGATCTGGAGGGTTACGATGTCTACATGGAGCGCTACACGGCAGTCAAAAAGAAGATGTTCTAAATGTTATTTATGTGTTTACTTCTTCTTTCCATATACCATATTATATTATTTAATTTATTAGCTTAATTCTATGCTTTCTGTGTAGTTGCCCATCCACAATAAAAGTCACTCGCATTCTGTGGCGCCTCACAGCTTGCAACGAAATAGCGGCTGCAGATGCGTGTGGTAGCTGGGATTGACGGCCTCCTGGTTGAGCGGATTGCGACGCGCCTCCGCCATCAGACGCTCGTAGACGCGGCCATCCCAGCAGCCCAACGTGGAGCCGAGCACGCGATCATGAAAATCAAAGCCATCGACCAGGGCCACCGCATTGGGACGCAGTGCGCCCAGCAGCTGCTCGTAGCGCTGCTCCAGCTGCTGCAGCTGCTTGCTGCTGATCCTGTTCCACTTGAGCACGGCGCCCAGCTGGCGCAGAAATGTGTCCAGCACAAACAGCTCCACCAGCTGCTGCAGCAGCTCATAGAGCGCTGGTGGCACGTTGCGCGCCAACTGTGCCAGCTGCTTGATGGAGTTGCGTGCCAAGTAGGCGTGGCCGTGCAACGTTGCCGCCGCCGTCAGTCGTCTGCCGGACAAATTGTTGGCCTGCTGGTTCGTATGGCCGCCGCGCTGGCGCTGCTGCTGCTGCCACAGCCAGGCCTCGCGCAGCTGTGCCGAAGCACTGATCTCTAGCGCACGTGCCACATTCTCGAGCAGATTGTCGCCCCAGCTAAGCGGCGATGCGTTCCGCAGGTAGGTGACGCTGGCGGGCAGCACCTTGCGCTTCAGCGCATCCACATGCTGGCGCAGCAGAAAGCGCGCCGTCTGCAGCAGCAGGACCGTATGCTCGCCCTCGTAGGTGAAGGCGGCGCTCGCCAGGCCCTGGATGCTGTCAAAGTTGGCGGAGGACATGTAACCATGGCCGCCGCAGGCTTTGCGCAACACATCGATACCCTCGGCGGCGCCCTCTGTGCAGACGGCCTTGAGGCAGCAGCTGAGCGCGTGCAGCTCCGGCAGCTCGCGTCCACCGCTGCCATTGGGGCCGGCCGACTCCAGCTGTTGCATGACGCGCTGATAGATGGCCCACAAGACGTCCGCCGCCAGGCGATAGCAAATGCCGCGCGCGATTTGCGGCAGAATCTTCGCCTGCTGCGTGACATGATCCAGAATTTGTGGTTCCGGTGCATTCGGCTCGATGGGACTCTGGCGACGCACGGCGGAGTAGCTGTGCGGCAGGTGAAACAACAACAAGAGTGGATTAGCTGAGCTGATTTAGCAGCTGAACACCTACCGTGTGGCTATGGTGGCCGCCTGGAGCAGCCCGAACATTACGTCCCGCACAATGATGACGCGCACAAAGACCATGGTGCCATAGACGAGGAGCGGCTGTGCCGCCTGCACGAATCGACCATCGGCGAGCACCTGGGCGTTCTTCATCAGCATCTGGTCGCGCGGTATGCGCACATTGCGGAAGCCAAGGAAACCGTTGTTCACCCCGTTGGCGCCCAGCTTGGGCCCAATGTCACCCACATCGATGCCGGGCAGCGGCTCGTGCGTCTGCTCATCGCGTATGCGCACCAGAAACTGCTGCAGTCCATGATGCTTGCCCCGGATGTAGAGCTGCGCCAGCACCACCACCATGTTGGCCGTCTGTCCGAGACCGCCGGGCCACCACTTGTAGGCGCTCAGGGTGGGCGTGTTGAGCACAAACTGCTCGCGTTCCACATCGTAGTCGGCGCGCGTCTCCAGGCCGCGTATATAGCTGCCGTGGCCGAGTTCCGTTTGGGCATAGGTGCCAACGATGCCATCCAAGCGCCAGGCGCGACCCACCCAGCGACGCTGCTGCTCCGCGTTGCCCTGGCTCAGGAGCGTGGGCAGAAACATGGAGAAGTGCAGGCGCAGCGGAAAACTTTGCTGGAACAGCGCCGTGCCCACTGGACCCGACAGCAGCATACGATAGTCGTACAGTAGCTTAATGTTAACGCTGCCCTCTGCCCCCTCCTGCTCCTGCTCGTTCTTCCCTGTGGGCTGCTCTGCGCGCCGGGTGCGCTGCCATTCACGCAGCTTGGCTAGAAATTTGGTGCCCTTGGTTAAAGCATGCTCGTAGCGCTGCTTGTACGACATGCAGCTCGGATGCACTGCATCATCGAATTCCGGATCATTGAAAAAGTAACTTTCCAGTGCACGACGCTCCTCCAGCTCGTGCCGCCCGCCCGCCCACCAAACGGCAAAGTCTTCGCTGGCAATTGTCGCCGACTCGCGCTCCCGCCGCAGGTCAATGCACTCGCCCGACGCCGACCCCGATGCCAATGCCAATGCCTCCATGTCCGTGCCAATTCCTCTTCGTGCTCTGAGCGAATCCAACAACGATTCGCCAACAACTGAGACGACAGCGAACTGTGCTGTGCCACGCCCCGACTGGTTTATGGGCCGCAATCGTTGCCCCACGCAGAGCTTATCAGCTGTTGACTGTTGACGATCCTGTCACACAAACGTACATATTCATATCAATTTCACAGATAAGATACACTTACCACCTTGCACCCAATTCTAAAGTGCTGCAGCTATATAGAGCATATGCAAACATATTTTTAAGCATGCCTATAATTTTGAATGAATCCAATTAACACGCAAAAGCAGCTAATCTAACACAAATGTTGACCAGTGTTGCCAATTCAGCTATTTTCTTAAGCTTACTTCAATTATTTTCAGAGCTCGTCAGGCAAAAGCAGTTGAAATTATTAACGGATTTATCATTTTATTGAGCATTAAGCCATTTTTAACATCGCATTCAGTCAGCCATTTTTTTGAAGCGACAGTTGGCAACACTGTTGCGGGCATTTGATTTGATTGGTGAAAGAGAGAGAGAGGGAGAGAGAGAACAATGTAACCAAATCACGACATTCAAATTTGCGTTGTTTCTGTGTTTAATTACATTGTCTTTTTTTATTTTCGATTTGCATGGTCACATTTTTGACGAATGGCGGGTAAAATGTGCTTTTGACGGTTAGAACTATGTTTGAAAATGAGTTCAAAAAACCTATGGAAAGACTAGGGATTATATATATATATATATATAGTTTAAAGACTTTTGAGCAAGTGTTAACTATTTTAAAACTCCCAATGCTAGCGTTTTGCCAAGAAATCTGGCTCTTTTCTGGCTCGCTGGACCTCTCCCTCACCTGGCCAAGTTCCTATTTGTCTCCTCTTCGATTTTAGCGGCTCTTCCTTAGTCTTCTTTTCTTGCTTAAGCTATCCCTTTCAATCACTAGATCTCTCTTTCTTATTGGCGCATTTAAGCTAGTTCGCTCTCTTTCTTTTCTACTCGCTAGATCTTTCGCTCTCGCTCTGTTAGTCCTGGAGTTCGTACCGATAAAAAGGCGATTAAATACGCATTTGAACAAATTTACAATTCATTTTCATTTTGTTTTCATTTATTATCATATATAGAAAAAGCGACACAGACATTTTGTATTATTTGTATATGTATATATAAGTATGTTTTTTTTTTTACCAATACGACAAAGTATTTGATGAATTTGATGCCCGATTCTAAACCAGGCAACTAGACATCAGCTCATTGTGTTAACTGGTCTGGTATGGGTCCATTTAACAGTTATTGAGGTTTGCGACCCATATTCACCAGGATGAGAAAAACAATAACTCTCGGCCGAGCACATAATATCGGTCCGATTTCGTAAGTTAACATGAGTATATATAGTATAGTATATATATATATCAATTTGATTTCATTATCAATGCCATTCCCAAAATAAAAAAAAATAACCAACAGAATAATCTGATACGATGCGAATGCTTTTTTGAATACCCTAGGAGAGGATCTTTATATGTAGATATATAGTCGGATTTAAGCTATTGCTGGGAATGACATAATTACCTTTTAGCTAATGATCTTTTTGTTTTGCTCAATTATTGTTTTAGCTCTTGTTAACATTATGTTACATCATATCATTACTTTTTCGGCTCTTATATCTCGTTGTGCTCAATTAACATATTTGTATAATTTCTTAATAAACAAACAAACAACAAGCGCACACAGAACAATACACATTCACGCTCCGATTACACACACATATAGATAAAGACATACATACATGCACACAAATAGCACATACATACATACATACATAGGTTAACGGAGATATCGAGATCTTTTGGGTATGCTTATTGTTTATACTTTTTATTCGTTACTTTTCATCGCTGGGTGCCTGCGCCCAGCCTTATCAACAGCTTATATATTTTTAATTTATTTTCCATTTAGTTGTTGTTTTGATTAGATCAAAATTGAAATTCTGCTTTTAGATTTTGCTATAGTTTGCTCACTTTTAGTTGCTGCTCAGACAGACACACACAAATATATATCTATAAATACTATATAAATACATACATATGAACGCCATTTGATTATGATTATTGTTACAGTTATTAGTTAGGAGCAGCTACTACCCATGCCCCCACATAAGCAGAAGCTGCTGTCCATGCGCCATTGTTGCCAACTTTCTTCAATTCTGCTTTTGCCTAATCCGTCAGACGGACTCATTTGGCTATATTTCGGCCACAATTGAGGCCATTTTCGTGCTTAGACAGCTAAGTCAGCTGTTTTAACATTGAATTCAGCCACTTTTTTGAAGCGGCAGTTGGCAACACTGGTCGTGTCTCATTGTTCCATTCAATATACATATATAAATATATATGCATGTATGTGCATGCATGTGCATGCATGTATGTGCATGCATGTGCATGCATGTACATACACATACATAGATTCATATATCTTATATAGATTGCATTGTTACGTACGTATTGTACTTCAGACTTGCAGCCACACATGCATACACATGCACACATACATCTGCACACACACATACATGTGCATAGTTGTAGATGTGACATAGTACATACATATGTAACTAGAAATTGTACAAAAAGCGCACTAAGAATTTTGTTTTGTTTTGTTGTTTTTGTTTTTTTTTCATTTCTATTTTGCAACTTGTTCAGCCCATAGTCTATGGTTAGAATTACAGTTATAAGCAAGCCAAAAACTACGATTTGTGCCTGTAGTAGTAGGTGTACGCGTTAACCGTTAGTTAGTTAGTATATACATATAAGCAACTACATGCACATACATACGTATGCGTATGCACGCACCCAAATATAAAAATAGAAAGAAAAAAACCAATTCGCGTAATCATAGAAAAAACAAAAACAATAAAAACAAAAAACAGAGTACAGCATAATTTATAATAGTTAATAAATAAAGATTCTAGACAATCGTTTGACAATCATTTCACATTTGTTATTATTACATACGTACATACATATGTACATACATATATATATTATCGCATTACATATCATATTACAGCTAGATTTCATTTAATATACTTAACTTTAGCTTTATAACTGTATAAATCGAGCTAAAATTTCAACACATATTCTCAACACTCATACACAAAAGTTATGCGAAAAACAGAAAAAAAAAAAAAAATGAAGAAGAATAACAACTAATAGTTAATAATAATAAAATAAAAAAGACAAATAATAATAATTGTAATAACTATAGTAATCTATATAGTAATAATAGGGCTACACACAACAGACATACGTACATATATCGAGAAGTAAAAATAGTTATTTGCACGTTCAACATTTAAATATATGTATATCTATACATAGTATACATATATGTATATATGTATATGCATCTCTTTTATGTATATTCGTTTTAACAAATGCAGGCTTTATATAGTAGTTTATGTGGTATAGTACTCACATATATTTATATATATATATGCATATGCTTTATATGTATTTGCATATAGACTTTGAATTGATTTTAACATTTAGCTTTAGAATTATCGTTTTTTACATACATACATACATGCATACATACATACATATATAATTTCATTAAAAATTCCATTTATATACTTCGCTGCTTGCAGGCGTATCATATACAAGCATACAATCTACTACAACTATGCAACTTACATAACTACAATGTTTTACATGTGTGTGCACACACGCACATGTATATACACACATACATATATATACACAAATGTATATCTATGCATATGTGTATATACATATATGTATGTGTTTGTGTGTGTGTGTGTGTGTGTATAGAAACTCTATGTAACTGTGTTGATTCTTAAACGTTTTGCTTTGCGCTTGCTTCTTCTTCTTCTTCTGCTGCTCTTTACTTCAACTTCCGTTACTGTTTTTAGTTTTCTTTTCATTTTCTTTTTTATTTTTTTTTGTTGGTTTTTCTTTGTTTTTGTTTTTGTTTTCTTTTGTTTT
This sequence comes from Drosophila montana, assembly GCF_035044405.1. NCBI lineage: Eukaryota > Metazoa > Arthropoda > Insecta > Diptera > Drosophilidae > Drosophila > Drosophila montana. Next base: position 20,382 of record NW_026998492.1, read on the forward strand.
TAGTGGCACAGCCACGTTTTGAACTTTAGGCCTTCTTTCCAACTGTTTTTATTTATTTTTTGTGTGTTTTTTTTGTTTTCTTAACTCTGGCTCTGCCTCAGACCTCCTACTCATTCGATGGTTTTCTTTTCTTTTCCATTCTTTTCTTTCTATTTGTTGTTTGTTGTTTTGTCTCTCTCTCTCTCTCTCTCTGTGTCTGTGTCTGTGTGTGTGTGCTTGTTGGCGCGGCTGGCTTGGCTTGTTCAGCGTGTGTGTGTGTGTGTGTGTGTGTATAAGAGTATAAAAAACAGTTAGATTGTGATAGAGCGAAATATATAGAGAGTGTGTAAAGCGAGAGACGAGGACGAGAACTGACAAACGTTTGCGTGACGACGACGACAACAACAACAACAACAACGACGACGGCGACGACGGCGACGACGGCGACGACGGCGACGACGGCGACAACAAATGACATCAACAACAATAAACAACAACATTTTTAACTACAACAATAACTAGAGTGCGTTGAGCGGGCGACGGCGACGCGGACGTTTATTTGGTTTCATCCTGATCCATCGGCTCCTCGGAATCGTCACGCGAAAGCGTTCTGAGAGAGAGAGAGAGAGAGAGAGAGAGAGAGAGACGAGATTAGCCAGCTTTCATACATGTATATGTGTGTTTGTGTGTGTGTGTGTGTGTGTACTCACCTGTGCAGCGACTGCATGGAGAGGCCGGCCATGGCATTTACCGTTTCAGATTCATCGTGCTCGATCTGGAGCGCCTCCAGCGCGGACAGGCCGACCGTGTGCTCCAGGAGTCGCACGCAGGGCCAATGTGTTTGCTGCGGCGAAAAATGAGAAACTGGTTGAGACTATGTACGTACATACATATAAATAGAGAGAGAGAGAGAGAGAGAGAGAGAGAGAGAGTGTCGGACCAGCAAGCAGAAGGTCGCCAGTTCAAAGCTAGCTGCGATTTGCCCAATTTGATTTTTATTTACATATACTCTGGTAGAGGATATTCTAATTTTGATGTGGAATGTGTAACGCACAAAAGGAGACCATAAGGAATATATACATATACATATATATTCTCGAACAGCATCAACAGCCGAGTTGACAAAGCCAGTTCCATCTGTCTCTCAGTTTTATAGATATCGCCCTGAAACTTTGTCATATACGAGCTGCCAAAGGAACGATCTTTTTTGTTTATCAAGTTGGCTTGACCCATTTATAGATCGGCATTTATAGATTTCACTATGCTCCCTATATATGTATGTATATGGAAAATCTGAACATCGGGCCAATATATCTTATAGCTACTATAGGCACGATCGATTTAAAAGTCGGTTCTTATATGGAAATCTTTATTTTACTCGGAATTTAGTTCCATTATGATTCTCATATGTATCATATAGCAATATAGGAGAGATCGGTCGAAAAGTACGTTCTTGCAGAACTTAAAGTTAAATCTGCTGGTATATATACTTATTCAAAACGGCTGCAAATTGATTCTTTTCGAAGAATTAAATATACAATACTTTCGTATAAATATGGAATATATAAGTAGAAATGCAATTATACAAGAGCTTTAATTCCGACCGATTGTTCCAATATGAGACATATAATAAACTAAGCCGATTTGATAAGGTTTTACAGATATATAAGATATATATAGGAAGAATAAGTGAGACTCCTGAGACTTGCTGAAAAAACACAGTAAAAAGCAAAGGACAGATTTTTGGACAGATTCTGCCAAAAGATAAAGTCGTGATATATAGAGAATATATATATATATATATATATATTGCTCATATTTTGGGAGGTTCGGAAGATACGTAAATGACAAGTTTGATCGATATTTCTAATGGAAGCTATATGATATAGTGGTCCGATCCGGTGGATTTGTTTGGCCTTTTAATGCTTACAAATGCCGAGATTGGTTAAGATATCTTGACAACAATAAGAACCTACATATGGACCGATCCTAACTATGCCAACTATATGATATAGTGTTCCGATCGGGTGCATTTCTTTGCTGTTTAAGTAACCGCTAACCGTCTATTCAGGGACTCACCTGTATGGCAATGGTCTTTTGGAGCGTGTTGATGGCATTCTGGCAGGGCGGTCGCTCCAGTTCGCTGGTCAGGATCGGCGCCGCCGGATCGCCAAGGAGGGCGCGAACACACTCTTGCGCCGAATCACAGATGGCCGCCAGATCGTAGCCGCCCTCGAGGGCGAGTACCACCTTGCCGTTGGCCAGCTGGAGCAGTTCGCGCGTCATCAGGCCAAAGCAGGCGGGCGAGACATGGTAGCCGCCGAGGGGCGCCGGATGGCCGGTGGCCGCATCGAAGCCAGACGAGACCAGCACAATGTCCGGATTGAAGCACTTGGCGATGGGCATCACAACGGTACGGAATGCAGCGATATACTCGGCATCGCCCAGCGGTGGATTCAGTGCGCCCGACCAGGAGATGTTCACATTATAGCCGAGGCCAGCACCGGCGCCGCACTGCAAAAGAGAGCACGAGCGAGAGCGAGAGAGGGAGAGCATGAGTAAGAGCGAGCAAGCGAGAGAGGAAGAGATAAAGGAAGATCGAGATTGGATTTAGTAAAAGCTACAAATTGTCTTCCAATTAGATGAGTTGTTGATGTTTATGTTCGACTGAAAGATACCCTGTACCCCAGCGACGAGCTACCTTAGCCGAGTCTTGAAATAACTTCGGTGCTTAAAGTCCGATCTGAATGAAGCTTAAGGGACATTTATGTGTGACACACAAATATGTGTAAATACCAAAGAGCAAAGTTTTTGCTTAACGAATGACTTGCTTTATTCTCTTTTGATTTTATGGAGCATAGATGCAAGGCATGCAAAAAGTGAAATATACCCAATCTGTGTATAATATACGAGTACCTACATATCTAGCCTGGTGCCTATAGCTCTTATATTTCTCGAGTTATTCGACTAAACAAGAAGTTGATCGAAATTCCTGCTAATTGACAAACTTAACATAATCAGCTCTAGCCTAACAAACTTAACATGATCAGCTCTAGCCTATAAAAACTTAACATAATCAGCTGTAACCTAACAAACTTAACATGATCAGCTCTAGCTTAACAAACTTAACATAATCAGCTCTAACCTAAAAAACTTAACATGCTCAGATCTAACATAACAAACTTAACATGATCAGCTCTAGCCTAACAAACTTAACATAATCTAACCTAACAAACTTAACATAATCAGCTCTAGCCTAACAAACTTAACATAATCAGCTCTAACCTAACAAACTTAACATGATCAGCTCTAGCCTAACAAACTTAACATAATCAGCTCTAACCTAAAAACTTAACATCAGCTTTAACCTAACATACATTTAATATGACAAAATGTCAGTCAGTTAAGTCTCATGAGATCACAAGATGGAAGATTCTCCTTTTTCTATACCCTGTTAATAGTGCTATGTGAGGCAATATTGTTTGAAAAACTTCCTTTTCTTTGTCGTTTGCAACTTAGAATACATATAGACGGCATTTGAATTTACTTTAACTAATGGACAAAGCAGTTATCAGAGCTTTACAATATCTCGAAGGCCAATAGAAAGTCGTCAATCTCGGAGCGTTGATAAAGCCAGACGACAGACTAAGGGAAAGAATAGGATCTAGGCTAGATTGAAGCTGATCATGAATATGGTCTTCCCGACAAATGAACACTTTTCTCCACAATCGATAATTATCGATTTTCACTTTTGCTTTTTACAATATTGCGTAGAATTTAAATGTTATGGGGTAATTTATCTGTGACTAAACTTTTCGTATACCCTAAGCCCCAGTTCGTCCCAGCTTTCAGTTTAGTTGTAGTATATCTGAGCAATCCTTCCCGGGAACTTACCTCTGTGGGGCCACCTGTGCCGGGAAAGAAGTTACCGTCATCGTGTCGATGTATGGAAAGATATAGAATGTCGGGACTTTGGTAGAATGCTTGCTGTGTGCCATTGCCATGATGGACATCCTGGAAAGAGATTGAGATGAAGAGCTGTTAGTTTTGCGAATTGTTGGTTTGTATTTGTTGATGGGACTTGCCCAATCGACGATGAGGATGCGCTTCATTTCGGGCACGCGCTGGCGCAGCAGCTTGGCGGCGATGGCAATCGAGTTGAAGAAACAGAAGCCCATGGCCAGATTGGCCTCCGCATGGTGGCCGGGCGGACGGACGACGGCGAAACCGTTTCGCAAATCACCTTTGGCCGTTTTGAAGGCCAAATCAATGACACAGCCGGCGGCCATGCGGGCGGCAATTGCCGTATGATGCTCGTTCCATGTGGTATCCAGATCGACGCCCAGGCCGCCGCAGGAGAGACGCACAAAGCTGGCGGAGAGGGTGCTCTCGAGCTTGGGTCGCTGCAGCTGGCCCTGATTGGAGCCAAAGAGCATGGCGTGCGCCTCTGTGTGCACCGTTTGCAGCTCCTCCTGTGTTGCCTTGCGGGCGCGAAGCCGATCGCAGCGCTTCACCAGATCCGTTTCATTGAGACGCGCCCAGACGCTCTGCAGCCGGCCGCTGTGCTCCGGATGCGGCGCATTGTCGCCGCAAATGCAGGCATGCTTCAGCATTAGCGGATCGTACGCGAGTCCCGTTGTGATCTTCTTGTGCGTCAGTCCGCCTCCAACCGGACACGGGCTCTCCACCAGCTGCTGCTGCTGCTGTTGCTGTTGCTGCTGACGCAGCTGGGCGGCATAGACGCTGCCGAGGAGCTGTCGCTTGTGGGGCAGCGTCAGATTGACGGGCGGTATATGATCGGCCGATGAGGATGTGACAATGGGCGTCGGATGCTGGCCCGTGTCGGGTATCTGGCTGAGGCCATGGCCCGGCACCAGGGGGCTGCTCAGCGTGCGCGATAGCGGACGCATCAGGCCCTTGGCCAGCTCCTCCTCCTGCAGGAAGAGCAGCTCGCGCTGCTGCTGCAAGTACTCCTGATCGCGCAACTTGCTCGACTTGGCGGCCGCACGGTAGTTGGCCGCGGCCAGGGCCTCCGGCAAGTTCTGTGAGGTGCTTGTCGCAATCGTGCTCGTGAGCACCGTCTTGGGCGGCTTCTTTTTGTCGGTGAGATCCATGACCTCGGCGGCGGAATCGTCATCGTCATCATCCTCCTCCTCCCTAAGCTGCGGCTCGCGTATCCCGGCGGCGGCGACGGCAACGGCTGCGGCTGCGGCGGCGGCATCGCTCCGCGTCAACACCTTCTGGCGCAGCTTCTGGGTGAGCACCTGGTGCTCGTACGCCTGGCGTTCCGCCTGCGCGCGCGATCGAGAGTAAGCAAAAGTTGGGGTTAGGCGGCCAGGGGCATAGATTCATTCTGGGAGACTCACCTCGCTATTCTCGTAGTGCGTTTGCGCCACGTTCAGCTGGCCGGCGCCGGTGAGCATGGGATGGCCCAAAGGCAGCGGCGCCGACTGGGTGCGCCCCAGCGGACGGTGGCCCTGCTTGTGCAGATGCACCTGGGCCACCTGGGCGTCTGTGATGGGCACATGACCGGCGCCGCTGTGACCGCTGTGACCGCTGTGCGGATGCTGTCCGTGCGCATTGTGTTGGTGACCATAAAGCGCATGGGCGTGGCTATTTGTGGGCGGCAGTGTACCGGCGCCGGCAGCAGCAGCAGCAGCGGCGGCGGCGGCAGCGGCAGCGGCCACAGCAACAGCGGCAGCATGAAGATTAACAGCCGAGGCGCCAGAGACGCCAGAGACGCCGCCCAGCTGCATATAGGACGAGGACGAGGGCAGAATTGTGGAGGCGGCATGCGCCTGCGGCGGCGCCGTATCCCCCACCAGCGATGCCTGCGACGAGGACGTCGACGTCGCCGATGCGGACCGCACAACTGGCGACGGCTGCGGCGCGATGCCCGTTGCGGGCATCATCGAAAGCGGCGGCGGCGGCACCGGCGCCGCTTGCCTGCCAAACGACATGGCCAGCGGATTATAATAGGTGGGCGGTGTGCCGGCCACGCCCACACCGACACCGACGGGCACCGGTGGACCGGCACCGACACCGGCACCGGCAGCGCCAGCGGCACCGCCAGCGGCAGCGGCAGCGGCCGTAGCTGCCACATGCTGACGCAGTGCAGCGAACATGGCATAGTTGGCCTGGCCCGCCTGGGCGTTGGTTAAATGCGGTCGTCCCAGCGATATGTTTGGCAGGGAGGGGGAACTGAACAGCGGCAGGTCGTTGATGCTGCTGCGCTGGCCCGGCTGGTATTGATTGACCTCCTCGTTCTCCTCCTGGATCGGCGCACTTGTCGGTGAGCCTCGGCTGCCGACCACGCCCACCGACATGCCAGTCGACGAGGGCGGCGAATTGGGACCAGAATCCGGCGTGCTGTTGCAGTCTTCAAGACAAAAGCGAAAGGGTTCTCCATTAGTCGAGCATATTCATCCACATAGACAATATACATATATATATATACATATAAAGATATATAGTATATATAGTATATATATTTATGGATTTGGTGACTTTTTTGTGCTCCACAGTTGGAGACAGTTTTGGCCATGCGGCGGCGGCGGCGGCGGCAGCAGCAAAAAGGGGGCGCGGCAGCAGCGCAATCGGCATTTGGTTAATTTGAGGTTAGGTTCAGTTAATAGATTAAACAGCAATTATTTGGAAAGTTTCGCTGGCCGTTCGGTTAGATCAAAATAACAACAACAACAACAACAACAATAATAATAATAAAAACAACAATAGCAAAAGTTACAACAGCAATAGTTAAGCCAAAAATCAACGTAAAACCCTTTAAATGGGCTTTATCCTTGCGTGTGTGTGTGTGTGTCTGTGTGTGTGTTCATATTTTTAAAAAAAAAACTTAAACAAAAATTGAAATCAAATTAATTAAATAAAAATTAAATACAATTAGGTAAGAAAATATACAAAGATTTAATAGCCTTGTAGACATTTCTCCTTGTAAATACTGAAAATATCGCGGAAAACAGACAATTTTTCCATATAAGAACCGACCGATCGTTCCTATTGCTATATGATATAGTGGTCCGCTGTTGACAAGATCTTGCATGATACTATATGAGCATCATAATGGAACTAATTAATTCCGAGCCATCTCAATATAACAAAAGGTGTCCGCTCCAATATATAAAGTTCCTTTCCCTTTATGAAGATATATCGATTAATTTTGCTATTTACGAGTTTTGATCAGCTTAGCAACATCGGACAACTATATCATATATACAGCTTTATTGGCAGAATCTTTCGAAACGTGATTTCTTGTATTAAAAAAGTTTTTCAAAAAAATCTTGATTTTCGCACCGAATAATAGCCTAATTCCACTGTCAACATTTCTTACATTCTTTTGGGAATGTAACATTTTTTGCGAATGTGAAGTATGTGGCCTGTATGTTTTCCCATAAGAAACCACATTTGTCACATTCGCCAAAAATTTTGATTTTCGTATTCATGTTATGGAAGCTTAGGTAAATGAAATCAAATCAGTTTTGCCGTTCATATGTGTCCGACAACTGACACTTGCTAATGGAATCGCAGAATGTGAAATTTGTAAATGTAACAAATGTTGAGGAAAGTGGATTCAGGCCATTATAGCCATATGCATAGAAGCACAATTAGTTTTTAGCTTGTCGTGCTCTCTGATAGAGCTTGGAATACTGTATTATACATATATTATTATAATCGATCCATGGATCTATCCATAGATAACGATATCTATATACATAGATCTCCCGATAATGAATATAATTATAGATGTTGTTGTTGTTGTTTTTGCGGCCCGACGAGCTTTCCCTGCCTTGATATCCAGTTCTCCACTCCAAAAAGAGAAGTAAGTGGTTCTACGCCTGCCGCATGGCCGTAGTCGCTAATCGTGTGTCTGTGTATGTGTGTGTGTGTGTGTGTGTTTCTACTAATGTTATACGTACTTGTGAGAACGGAGTTCTTCTGATGCCTTCGCTGGGCGGCCTGCAGCAGCCGCTCGTGACGTCGCGCGCCCGCGGGCCCGACGATGCGTGCCTTGCGCTCGATGACGCTCTGCTTGAGTCGTATCTTCAGCAGATTCGGCTCCGATGCTGATACATATATACACATATATACATATATCATATACTAGATGCAGTTATGGTAATTTGTGTGTGTGTGTGTGTGTGTGTGTCTAGACGTTGCTATATTGACCTCTCGACCCATTGGATCAGTTACTTTTGTCTAGACTTCAGTTCTGCTCTTGGCCATTTCGTTAGTCATTTAATAGATCAATTTTAGTAACATGCTTCATAACAGGGCCTCGATCACAATGGATTTAACCCTATAGAATATAAGCTACACTCATTTTCTCTAAGTGCATCGAAAGTCTAGATACTTTAGACTAGACATCATCAGACATCATCTAATTTGTTGCTTATCTTTTATATGAATATCGAGGGACTCTGCTATTAAATCGCTGCTTCGACTTATCTCATCTCTTCTTTCTTCTGCTTCTTTTTCTATTTATTGGACTAACTACATATTAGACAGGACGCACAAGAAAATATTCCTATTGATCTCACATTTAGACTTGATCTTATTGTAACTACTTTTTAAATGCTGTTGCCTAGTAAATAAGTTAAGAAGAGACTTTATAGAGAGAACCTTAACGATCTCTTTCCTACTGATTTCTCAGTTGGACGTGAATTTACTTACTTGAATATGATCTGCATTAAAGCAGTTCCTTTATTCTAATTATCTACATATTCTAGGGAAAAGTTGATCTATGGCTTCTCTTCAAGCTTATCGCTGCTTCTTTCTGCCTCTCTTCAAAGAGGTGAGTAGCTCGTCTTCTCGCTCTGGTAATATCCTACTTATTATTTTTTGTTCGGCATTTTTTAGTAGTAAAGTAGCGATGCAAGATCGATATGCCTTTTGCTTTTAAAGAAGTTCGCTTATTCCAATTCTCTTTTAACTCTAGGGAAAAGTTGATCTATGGCTTCTCTTAAAGCTTATCGCTGCTTCTTTCTGCCTCTCTTCAGATTCTTGCACCAGATCAGACTAGCTTTGGTATTTTTCTTCTTATTTTTTTTTTTTTGGCATTTTTTAGTATTAAACAAGCGATGCAACAAGTTGGCAACACTTTGACACGCCAAGCAGAGGCAGAATATTTATTAGTTAATCAAGGGGCTGGGCGTGTGAAAGGGGGGAGGGGGGGTACACACAAGATGGAGCTAATGGGACATCAACTTACCCGTTTTCCGCAGGGGGAAATCAGATTCATATTTGAGCAGTGAGGCCGGCGGCTGTGGTATTTTATAGGGATGTGCGCTGGTAACGGTGCCCGCGGGCAAGGATTCGCCCGAGGAGCTCTTCACCACGCCGCTGGAGAAAATGACAGAGAGCGAGAGCGAGAGAGAGAGGGAGAGAGAGTTGTAGAGCTTTTGGCTAGTCGCCTGTTGCGATATCCTTACCGATTGCGATAGGGCGAAGTTGTTGTTGTGCCATTCGGTGCCACCGCCTGCGACTTGCGGCTCATGAGAAAGCACTGAGAGAGAGAGAGAGTGCGAGGGAGAGAGAGAGAGAGAGAGAGTGAGTGAGTGAGTGAGTGAGAGAGCGTGTGGGCTTTATAGTTACACTGAGTATCTGTTTGACTTCGGGACTCGCGTTCGCGCTGCAATTCTCCTTGCGCTTCATCACCTCCCGTTCCCTTCGCTCCCGCTGCTGCTGCTGTTGCTGCTGCTGTTGTTGCTGCTGCTGTTGTTGTTGCTGCTGCTGCTGGTGTTGTTGCTGGTGTTGTTGCTGCTGCTGCTGCTGGTGTTGTTGCTGCTGGCGATGCTGCTCCTCGACAGCTGCCGCCGCCGCGACCATGCTCTGTTCCCGCAATTCCTGGAAAGCGCCATGTGAATGCACCGCAAACTGAATAAATTACAGTAAGTTCGAGAGAGTTTTTGTTGTTGTTTCGGAGCAAATAAAATTTATATAATTTTTATACACCCCAATCGGGTAGGGTATATATATATATATATATATATACATATATGTATATGCTTGAGCGGCATCTATAGCCGAGTCGATATAGTCATGTCTTTTGTTTGTTTCTAGCTGGGCAAAATGTCTGAAAGGGTATCTAATCTTCGGCGTGGCTAATTTAATGTCTTTAGTCATGTGTCTGGTAGGGTATTCAATCTTCGGCGTGCCGTTTCTTTATAGAGGGATATGCCTGCAAGGGTATCTAAGCTTCGGCGTGCCCAATTTTATACTTTTAGTCATGTGTCTGGTAGGGTATTCAATCTTCGGCGTGCCGTTTCTTTATAGAGGGATATGTCTGCAAGGGTATCTAAGCTTCGGCTTGCCGTGCATAGCCTTTCTATCTAGTTAATTTTTTTTGTATTTACTTAGTTATTTTTTATTTATTTTTTTATTATTTTTTTTTGCAATTCTGATTGTTTTGTTGCAAATGTTGTTTTGCCGTGTTGTTGTTTTTGCTGTTTGTCAAGCTGTTTTGGTTGTTGTTGTTGTTGTTGTTGTTGTTGTTGTTGCTGTTTTGGTTGTTGTTGTTGTTTTAGTTGTTGTTGCCTTAGTTTAGTCATCTCGCAGGGCGGCATTTCCGGCCAAGCGCCGGCAAATTTGATAATTTATTTTTGCATTTGTATTTTGTATTTTTTTTTTTTTCGCTACCCACGCGCCGACATCGCGACCAACAACAACAACAACAACAACAACCACAACAGCAACAACAACAACAAGTTAAAGAGACGACAAAAAAAACAGACAAGACCAATAAAAATGTGTTAGACGCGGCCACTCGACTTGATTGATACCCTGTGCGCAGTAAATAGCTGCGATCAAATATTCGATATTTATCGATTTTCGCGACTGATAAACGTGTATAAGCTAGTGCAACAGGGTGTACGTTTTGTAGTAGTATACGTTCTCTGTATACACAAAATAAACAACTGCAAAATCTCAACTCAATAAAACAACTTTTGAAATCGATATTTATCGATTTGGAGAGTTTGATAGAAAAAAATGAATCGACTACGTAAGACGAGAACCAACTAAAACTAGTTGGTGCAACTGGCAGTAAACATTCATTCGTCAATATCTAGTCAAACAAACTCAAACTCGGCATTTCAAAACGATATTTATCGATAAAGGTGGAGCGAGGTTAGTTATCGAAAAACCTTTTTAAGATGTCATATGCTAATGGCTCATAAGAAGACTCGTAACTTACTTGGCGTGATCTTGCTCTAAAATTCAACAATATATACTCTAAAGCCGTGTGTTTATAATCGATAATTATCGATTCGGTTAAGATGGACTAAGCTATCGAAATAGTAATAAGACAAATGCATCTGTCTGTGATACATGAATACACATATGATCTGGCTCATTTATTTGAAAAGTTATACACAAAAAACGTTTGTGAAAACATCGATATTTATCGATTTGGTGAGACAAGCAGAGCTATCGAAACAGTTATACAAAAAATGCACTTGTCTACGCAACAAATTTGGGATTTGAATAAAGCAAGATATGCTCAAAACACTTGATTTCAATCGATATTTATCGATTTGCTTGAGACGGACAGAGCTATTGCATTATTATAATCGAATATATCGTTTAACGGTCTCTAGCTTAATTCAAATTTTGTGGATTTTTATCAGACTCCAGCTTAATCCAAATGTCGTGGATCGATCATCGATATTTATCGATTCGCTTTAGACGGCTACAGATGTTCTAATATTTTAATCGATTAACCGTATATAGCTTAATCCAAATGTCGTGGATTATTAACAGACTCCAGCTTAATGCAAATGTCGTGGATTAAGTTGAAGATTGTTAATCGATATTTATCGAGTTTGTTGAATGCTAAACAGCTGTCAGACAAACACAAGCCACGGACTATATCGACACGGTTCCACATGAAGGCATCTCCAACTGCCTGCGATAGCGATGCATACCCTTTTTCAGCCATGGGCAATGGGTGTACAGGGTAGATAGATAATAGATGCCGCCGCCAGCTTTATCAGTATCGATGTGATCTGCTCCCCTTGAAGATTGTTTGTTGTCGTCGTTGTTTTTTTCTAGGTACTCACATGATATTTGTGCTCCAATTGCATTTTATGCTCCAGTTCCATTTGTTTCGTCTGCTCCTGATACGAGTGGAAAAGTCGCTGCTTTTGCAGCTCCTGGCTTTTCTTCAGCTGCAAGCACACACACAGAGACACAGAGAGTGAGTGAGAGGGAGTGTTAAGAGAGGGTGATCAAGAGAGAGAGAGAGAGCGAGAGGAGAGAGGAGAGCGCGCGTTCGATCGTGATGTTGTGGTAAATGTCGTGGGTAGATCATTAAATGGCTCTGAGTAATTGGCCCAAAGATCTTTGCAAATGTGGCCAAAAGAAATGTGACGCATAGCCGCAAATTGAATGCGGGGGCGTGGGGAGGCGCAGCCAGAGCAGCCAGAGGAGGGGATATATTTGTTGATCTGCTTAATGGATCTGTTTAAACAATTTCAATGTCAAGTTTCTTTTTGCCAAGCGATTCCCTCAAGAGCCCACAAAACTGCAGTTCAAAGAACCCACAAACTACAAATATATATATATATATATATATATGTATATATATATTGGGCTACTAGAGTTAAGGTTTCCGATAATAAATGTTTTGGGTAAAGCTCATGCTGCTGGGAAATATGGAAAAACCAGAGACAGGCAGCTGAGATCATAAAACAACAACAAATAAAGTTGACAAGGGAAAAATGTTTTTGGCAATTCAATAAAATTCTGTGACCCTATAAAGTATATATATTCCTGATCAGCATCAACAGCCCAGTCGATCTAGGAATGTACTTCGATCTAAGAACTTTTACAAACTAGAGGCTTGCAATTTTGAGCGAAGATCTTCCCGCACAGTTCGCCCGCAGTACGAGTTTGTTTCCGATAATCGATAATTTGCCCCGTTTCCAAGAAATCGATAAAAATCGATATCGAAATTCCGCTTTTTGAGCAAATCTCTTACGTTTTAAGAGCTGGAGTCACCAAATTATAACATGTAGCTTCTAGAATAGTATATGAAGATCAAGTATCTTTCATTTTATAGCTAGTATATAGCTTGATAGCTATAGAAATTGGTAGAAAAAAGTCCAGGGTATTCCCTCGTCGGACACTCCCGACTAGAGCACTCTTACTTGTTATTTATAAGCCAACTATTTTATTTATACATTTTTGAAGGCTTGTCGCAAACCTCTTGAGATTCGCCTGTAGCAGAACTTCTCAAATCAATTCTTTTCTAGCCTTATTACTTTAATTAATTTAAATAAATTAAAGCGTTCTATTTGGGTCTTATCCTGCTGCTGTGCTACTTTTCTGGATACCTGTAACGCCCACGTTTCAATTCGCGTGCGATCACTGTACTTGTTACATGGGGATTCACACTAAAAACACGACAACTTGTCAATCTTAAGCACACTCTAATCAGACTTTAATTTGATTTGCAGAAGGTCCTTTGCTTTTCTCAGCAAGTATGTAACGCTTTACAGAAGATATTTATATATATACTCGATCAATATGTACCCTCTAGCCGAGACATCGCTTAATAATTGGGTTTTTGTAGAACAAACTATTTTGTTTACTTGATTTAATTTTAATAAATATTATAGGTGTGTACATATATCAAAAATATGCTTTGCTGCTGAAAGGGTATCTAATATTCGGCTTGCCGAAGCAAGCTTGTCTTTCTCGTTTTCAAGTACATTAATATTTCAAACAAGTGTCAATGGCTGCAAAATAGTTTTCAAATAGTTCTCATAGAAACAGGTTCCGATATGATCAAAATAAGTTTATATTTTAATAAAAACATTAACCAAAATGAAGCTCCATAACTTTTACTTAGTTTACTTAAAGAAAAAATCGTAAAAGATTGGATTGTTAAAAGCTGATCAATTAGATAATTAGTGCAATTGGAATGAATCACACTGTGATGAATGCGTTGGATGAATGCACTGTGATTCACTGTGACGGATACACACACACACACACACACACACACACACACTCACATGCACGCACACATCGATAGCGATTACACAAATGAATTAGCTAAGCATATCACGCGTCACAATTCATCAAAAGAGATCATAAATTGATGATTATTGGTTGCGCTCTCGCTCTCGCTCCCTCTCTCGCTTTCTCGCTCTCACGAAGTGATTCTGGCTCTGCTGGCGCTATCGGGCGCTCTCTTTATTACGTACATGCTGCTGATATGTTTCCATGACCTTAACGCGACGCTTACTCCAATTGGACGCACACAGGCACACACACACACACAAGCACAAACACGCGCACGCACTGGACGCGCGAGAGAGAGGTGCTGAAAAACGTTGTCTTGTTGTTGGTTTTTGTTTTCTAATTGGTTTTTTTTTTAATATTTTTTTTCTGGCTGCTTTTGTTGTTGTTTTTTTTTTTAGATACTTTTTGGTAAGCTTTTTGTGTTCACAGCTTTTGGGCAAAACAGTAAAAAAAAATATGTATATATTTATTGACAAAAAAAACTACTCAGAACTACACTAATAAATAATCTGTAGAAATATGCGCCGCTCTTGGGCTTTATTAATTTTTTAGTTTATGTTTTTCATATTTATTTATTTTTATTATTTTGTTTGTTTGCCTTTTTGTCTTAATTGTCTATAATTCTTCTTGCTTTTCTGCTGTGGCTTTTTCTGTGTATTTATTGAAAATTGTATTTGATTTGAACTTTGAATTTTCACAACGACGCGTCGCGTTTCAAATGGTTGGCTCCAATTGGTATATTTTGGATACCAATTGGATGTGTTGTATTGTTCCAATCGGACTATTGACTATTGAGTGCGCTGCTTCTGGTGTTGCGTCTGTTTTCGTTTGGCTTTGGCATTCGTCGAACGCGCTTTCATTTCAGTTTCACTCAAGCGACTGGCGACTCGCGAACTGGCGCAAAAATCAAATATAAACACAAATTTAGATACAGTTATTCGCTAGCCAAAGCGCACGAAGCTCGCGAGCGAGCTGAATGAACGTGTGCCCGCCGCTCTCGCTGCTTACGCTTACGCTCGGCGCTCTCTTCATTTTTAATTACTCTCTCTCTCTTTCTCTCGCATGGTCAGTTTCGTGGCGGCAGACAAACGGGCGTTTTGCAGCAGCAGCACCAGCAGCAGCACCAGCAGCAGCACCAGCAGCAGCACCAGCAGCAGAAGCAGCAGCAGAACTGCAGCAGAAGCAGAGCAGCAGACCATATGCCATATTGAAGAATTCGTAGAAACTGCTGTTGCACCTGATTACCCCCCGCTAGAGAACGCCCCCGCCCACCCATCAGCATTTGCCTTGCACAACTTTTTTGGTTCAGCATTCTGCTGGCCAGAGCGCATGCTATAATTATAAAAGGCCTGTGCTATAATTATAACGGGGGCCAAAGACAACACACAGACACGCCCATATAAATAGAAAAACTTGCCTTCCGATAATACATAATAATAATAATAATAACGATGTTGTTGTTTTCAGTTTACGGAGAAATCTTTTTCGAGCAAATGGGAATCAATTAAATTCCCCCAAAATGAATGCAACGAGTACTCGCATTTGAAGCACTTCAAATTCAAATAAGTCATTCAGAGCATGTTCTATAAATAGACCTATTTGGTGATAATGTTTTGGGTTTATAGCAAAAACCATTTGAAATCAAGTAAATATCCCAAATAGAATAACGCAAGTGCTAGCAGTTGCTATAATTGAATGTTATTGAATTAAATCATTCGATAGATGAGTACATTTGAATATATAATTAGTTTGTAGTATGAGTATGTTTTGGGTATATGTATGTATGTGTGTAGGATCATAGGAATACTTTATGAGTATATCATGCATACGCGTGAATAGCATATGTATGATCTTATCTTGGGCATTTATGGTCTCAAATGAATGAATGAATGAATATAGGTGAGTGTGAAAAGGTATGAAAAGAGTTACTATGCAAAATTTGTTTGAGTTGTAGATTTTATGAATGTTAAGAATGAATACGTTCATATGAATTTGTGAAGAGATTGTTTGGATACGGGTATGAATGAGGATATAGAGTATGTTTGAGTATATTTGTGTATGCGATAAGCATGATTTAAGCATGTAATGAGTATGAGTATAGTTGTGAATATGAGTATGCAATGAATGAGCACGTAATATGAATCTTTGTTGGCAAATAGTGTGTCACGAGAGTACTTTAAAGTGCATTTAGAATATTTTGAGTATAAAATCGAGTATGTATGGATATGAGTATGAGTATCAGTAAGCGAACGAGTACGAGTACGGGTATGAGTATGTCAGTTTACATGGGTTTATTTTGGAGTACATTTATACCGTTAAGATATTTAGCAAGTATGTTTGAATAACTTTGAATATTTCCGAGTAAGTGCAATGAATATGATGCTGCATGTAAGGAATGAGTTTGCGTATATGGAAGATCGTTTGAGTGTGTAATGAGTATGTGCTGCACATGTAATGCGTACATTTAAGTATCATCCGGTTTTAGTTGGTTCACAATTTCGGCAGAACCCACCCCTCCCCCTCCCCCTCCCCCCTTCCAGCACCTCTCTACGTGTAATTAGCTCAGTGTGCAGCTCTACACACGGTCGTCGCCTCCCACCCATTGTGGCTAATTTACAATTTGCTCGTGCCACAGATTTTTATAAATATAACTACAACAACAACAACAACAACAACGACAAGAAAGAGCAGCTAGCGAAAGAGCTGTGATTAGCTTTTCCTATTTGTTTTAGTTTTACAGTTATAGTTCTTGCATCTCTTTCGCCCATCTCTTTCGCCCGTTTCTATTTGTGTGTATATGTATATATAAACATTTTTTTTCTGTATTTTTTTTGTTCTTTTGTTAAAAATAAAACCCACAGAGTTTATAAAGCACAAAAATAAAAATAAATTCAAAGGAAAATGTAAAAATAACAAAAACGGCAAGCGTTGAGGCAAAAAGGCAAACGCAGTGGCGCGCGCTGCGTGGCAGAGGGGTGGCAGGGAGGGGAATAGGGGGTGGGTCTGGCGGTGGCGGGGGCGGGTGTTGGGTGTTGGGCAGGCAACACTTTAGCAACTACAATATGAATAAGAAGCAGAACACTTGAACCACAAATACGAAAAATTCAAAAGAAAACAAAGCACACACACACACACCCACACACACACACACGCATACACCCACACACGCACAGGCCGCAATGCACAAAGTAAAAAGCCAAAAATAAAATCTGGCTATAAATTGTATGCAACAAGGCAATCGCTAGCAACCAGTTGCGGGAGGGGAGGGGAGGGGAGGGGAGGGATTGTGTTGGCCGCCTGCTGCACATGTTGCTGCTGTTGGACCATGAGGTCGACTGCGACGGCGACGTCGACTGCGACGTCAGGGCAGCAACAGAGCGCAGCGAGACAACAAAGTTGTGCTGCCCGCCCAGCAGCTACAGTGAGCACTCGCTGTGCGCGCACAGCCTAGATGCACGCCTGTTAAAAGTAGCTTTAAAAGAACACCCCAAAAAAAAGCTAACTTAGCGCAATTGGGCATTGAAAACAAAAAAAAAGGAAGCTAAATCAGTTTATAGCTGACGAATGCAGCTGGAAAATAGCTGAGCTGGTCACACTGCGGCCTGTATATTTAGCCAGGCTACACTTTATGGCTCTCGCGCCCTCTCTCGCGCTCTCTCTCGCGCACTCTCGCTCTCTTGGCTAGCATTTGATTTTTATTTTTAGCACAATCGCCGTTTTATTTAAAAAGAAAAGCAAAAGCAAAAGCCAAAAGGCAAAAAAGAATGCGCAAAATACTCGGTACATATTTTCGTAGAGAAAACAATAAATATAGAATCATTAAGTTGTACACGCGTTTAAATTTAGAACCAGAAGAGAAAATAAGCAAGAAGCTGGCAGCATACAGCCGTCGGCTATAGGCGACTGCGCGATGCTCTTCTTCTCGATTGTGCGTCGTCCGCATTTAATGCGTCGCCGACTCTCAGACTGTAGTAAGCTTACAGGCAAGTGACTCTCAAACTGTGCCTTTTGAATGTTTATACCCTGCACCCATGGAAAATGTGTAAAAAGGGTAGATTGGTTTGTTGCAAATGTGTGCAACAGGCGACCCAATAAAGTATATATATTCCTGATCAGGGTATCTTTACTTTTTAAAGCTACAACTCACCCACCCCCCCCCCCCCGCCCCCCTTAGAGCGAGCTGCATTTGTTGTTGGTAGAAGAATATTAAGGGTATCCGCTAGTCGGGCGCTCCCGAATAGAGCACACTTCGCACTTCTTTTTATGCTACATTTGTTGTTGGTAGTAAGTCCAGGGTATCCCCTAGTCGGTCCTTCCCTACCAGAACGCTCTTACTAGCTTTTGTTTGGCTTTGTGTTCAACTGAGTTACCAGAGCGAATAGAGCGCCATCCGCCTGCTCGAATCGTGCATACCCCATAGATAAAAATTAGGCAGAAGGCAAAATAGACAAGCAAGAGTATCGCTAGTCGTGAGTGCCCGACAGGAAAATAGCCAGCATTCAGTGCAGAGTTTTAACTGCCAGGAAATATTTCCAAATTTCATGTCTTTAGCTTTAGGACGAACAGAGGATGCGAAAAACAAGCTGTGCACGCGCAAAGCCGGATAATACACGCTTTGTGCAATACATAAACAAGTTTCAGCAATATAAAAAAAAACAAGGAAAAGTAAGGAAAATGCGGCACACGACAATGCGGACATGAATGCTAATGATATTCCGGATGATACCGATCATAATGATGTCGCCCGACGAGGACGAGGAGGAGGAGGAGAAGGAGGAGCAGACGGGTCAAGTAAATCGAATGAAGATGAAGATCCGATATGGCATTTCCTCTATACTCTACACTCTATTCTCTCCCCATTTCCCCCCCCTCCCCATTCAAGCTGTGGTCAACTAGCGCTAACAATGGCAGCAGAAAGATTGACAGACAGGCCGAACAGGAATCGGGACAAAGAAATAGCTCAGGTGGTTGCTTGCCAGGCGAAACTGAATAGAGCCAACAAAAATATATAGAAAAAAAAAAGTAAATAGTACAAAAATAAAACAGTGTGCACGACTAGTTGATACCCTGGACATAGCCTTGAGCTGCCGGAACAAATCGCAAGGCAATGTCTTTTAAAATAATTATTGGTTTCTTTTCGGGTTAGAGTTAGATTTATCCAGCAAGTGAAATATTTCTCATCTATATAGACTATACACTAGTCGAGCTCTGAAAATCTTCAATGTATGCTTAAAACATCTGATTTAACAATCGATATTTATCGTTTTCACAATATGGTATCTGATGTAACAATCGATATTTATCGATTTCAAAATATGGTAACAACTATCGATAAAACTTGTTCTGCGCTTAATATACGAGAGTATGAATATGATATCCGACTTTGAAAATCTTCAAGCTCTGCTTAAAACATATTATTTAACAATCGATAATTATCGATTTCACATATATTTCACATAACTCAAGTAACAGAGAGACAAACATGTCTAGATCGACTTAGCTCGTCGATCTGATCAAGTGTATATATACTTTATGGGGTTGGGGCTATAAAATCATTGTACCCTATTCTAGGCATTTGCAAAACGTACAGGGTATACGTAAACGCAGCTGTACGAGCTGATGCGGAGGCACTAGAAAGCAGTCTACGCAGTTGGAATAATCTATTTTTGTGTGTGTGTGTGAGTGTGTGTGTGTGTGTGTGTGTGTGTGTGTGTTTGTGTGTTAATATCGATTTGAGTCGATTGAAACAGCTGCCTTTTTTTCTAAATGCTAGGTGGCAACTTAATTTTGTTATAAATCTAACTTTTTCCCACTGATTGGAAAAGCTAAACTACGCAGCGGACTAAAAAACGTTCAAGGATGCGACACAAAGAGAACAACGAGAAGCGTTCAAGCTGGATAACAAGAGAAACTATTTCATTGTGATAACGTTTTATAGCATACGTTTGTTGGCTTTTCTTTTAATGAAAAGTAAAGCAATATACAGAGGGGGAGAAAAAAAGATAAAGGAAGAGAGAGAGAGAGAGAGAGAGAGAGAGAAAGACACAGAGAGCAAAAGAGAGAGGCAATCTAAGACAGTGGCAGATAATGTTTTCATGTTTTATGGCAACTGAATTCTTGCCTTAAACTGTAAAACCTTTAAGGAAACAACACAAAGAGGAATACGAAAAACATCGGCTTTCGGTTCTGGGCAACGTATGAGGGATGCATGAGTGTGAGAAGACGAGTCTTTCCAGCCTTTGAATCTCTCTTCCCAGTTAGTTACTAAAGACATACTAGGGAAGCTTTCTAACGAACACTTGGCTTGACTTGAGTTGAGTTGCATTTGAGCTGCAATGTGGCCTAGTTCAAGTTTTTTTTATGCTAAAATTTACCTCTAGGATCTGCTGATCAATGTCAACTTGGCGGGGCTTAAAGTCCAACGATATGACGCCCGGCGTAATGTGCAACAATCGCTCATCGTTTCCGGCTTCGGGCGGCAGATCTGTAAAGAGAACAGAGTAAAAAGTAATTATAGAAAATGTGTATAGTAACAAGTATTGCCCGGTTTTGCGCGGGCTACTACTTTTAACAATAAACGATTATTCTTAGCTATTCTCCCAATTGAAATGAAAAGTTAGCAGCAAATGCTAATTGAAAAGTTTGCTTTGATATTTAGATTTATCATAATACAAATAACATTCAAATAACTGCCAATCAGGTGATATATAAACTATCTTTTGTTCAACCTTGGCCCTACCCCGTCCCAGCCTATTTTGTGGGTGGATTGGAGCTCAACCATCCCTAATTTTTTTTGTTAGTATTTATCATATATTATGTTTTTCATTAAATAATGATATACATTATATGTACTATATTTTATGAGTAAAACATAAAGATTTATTTGGGACTTTTTGATAGGTGATATACATATAAACATGTTTAAGACTGAAGATGTCAAAGATCGTATCTTTTAATTGGTAAAATTATCAAGGAATAAATTTTAAAACGACTGCGATGAAACTTCTTTGAACAAACTCTTGAAATATGTACCTGTGTAAATATAGATTTTATCAAGAACTCCTTGAAGAAACAAATAAATTTCAAATATAGAATAATCATATTCATAAATTTCACATTTAATTTTATTATAAATTCTTTATTTGTTGTAATGAAAGAAAAACTCCTTTGCAACGGAAGTGCCGTAATTTGGAGGCAGACGCTGTATCGATAGTATCGGAATACATTTATCGATAAATGACGATGCGGGCAATCGCAATATTTATCTTGGCAAAGCACAACAACAAAGTAAACCAAACAAAAACAACAACAACAACAAAGCAAAGACGCGCGACTGTTTTTGAACGCAGCTTGTGTGTATGTATGTGTGCTTCTGTGTGTGAGTGTGTGTGCGTGTGTGCGCTCGGCCAATTAGTTGATTATATAGATAAGGCTGCGCTTATCAGACGCTTTACAAAAATTCATCTAAAACGTATTTTAACATGTGCTCTCCCTCGCTCTTGCTCTTGCTCTCGCTCCACTCTCTTTTGCCCCCGCCCCCCCAACACCCCCGCCTTAAACAGCTCATTGGCTGGCTCCAAGCACGCCGAGGCCGCATACCGAGTCGAGGCGTGCGCGTGTGTGTGTGCGTGTGTTGGTATGGGTATTGGTGTATCTCTGTAGCTATTTTTAGTAACCTTGTACAAGTTTACAGCGATTACATGGACCCGTCCCGAGAGCTTTTTTAGATAACCGCTCTCCGTGCTGCGCTGCTTGGGCACAGCGCGCACGTGACGACGTCGACAGCGACGCCGTAGTCAACATCAACGGCAACGACAAAGGCCACACAACAGCAGACCAACGACCAGTTCCGTTTGGCGTTGTCTTCGTTTCATACGCCACTCCCCCTGCCCGCCCTGGGATCGCTTTCAGCTACACGTTTTAGCACGGAGCAACTAATTTGATTTGCTTTTGTGGCGCACAAACAAATGCCAAAAAAGAAGCAACAAAATAAATTAAAAAAAAGAAAAAAGAGAGAGAAAAACTGTCGATGCTTCTGCTTCTGCTGCTAATGGACACAAGGCAAAGTGCAGTAAAACACACACAAAATGTTCATTGATAAACTGGCAACGAGTCGAACTGTTGCTCTCTCTCCCACGCATTGACGCTCTTTTGCCGCCCAACTTGCGGTCGCGCTCCCTCTCTCTCTCACTCTCAGTCGATCAGCAATTAGACATACAGCCGGACTGGACTAATTGCGCGCATATTTATGACTAAGCAAAATGTCCAATTGGATTGCTGCTTGAAAGACAACAACATTAATGTGCATACACACACACACACACACACACACACACATAAATGTACATGTGCGCGTGTATAGTTGCTGCCATTTGCTGACTCTCTGGCAAAGCAACAAAATGAAATGAATAAATCAGCAAGTAAGGCAAAGTCTAGTTTTGGGCTGCTGAGAGGTGGCTGGCTATATATAAACACAATAGCAAAAGGCAAAACCAATAGCAACAACAACAATGGCGAAATACTTACACACATGCATACATATGTATGCTCACATGTTGTTGCTGTTGCTGCTGCTGCTACTCAACGTCGAGTCGAATGCATGTTCCGCCATATGTATGTGAGTGTGTGTATTGTATAAATAAATTGCTATGCAAGTATGTGTGTCTATGCAAAAGGCTGACCGAATAGGCCGTGACCTGTTGTTCTATATATAGCAGCTATTATAAATCGTGCATAGCTATGGGAGTATAAATTTAGAAGCAGCAACATCGGCGGAATCAGCAATAGCAAAAACAACAACAACTCAACTGAACTGAACTCGCAGCGCACATTGCACAAAAACTAAACCAAAAACATAAAAAAAAAATCATATCAAATACGATGCGAACATGTGTAGTCGGGTATTTGATACCCTGTAATGTAACAATTGTACTGTGATGGTATATATTTTTAAATATCCGTAAGCTTGTACAATGCTTATAGAATATAATAAGTCCATTTTTTTAATATATATATAAATGTAAACACAAACCATCTTTTAAGCAACAATATACATATATGCCAACTGCCTTAAAATAGGGTGTGTAGAAAAACATAACCAAAACACAGCAAGAATATGATAACTGTCTGTAGGCGAGCAAGAATCAGAGAGAAAGAGAGCAAGTGCGAGAGTGTGTCAATAAGAGCGGGCGCTCGCATATGCAACAGCTGCAGCTGATGTTTATGTGTATGTGTATGTGTGTGTGTTTGTGTGCATGTTGGCTGTGTGACACTTGTAAGCAATACAGCGCAGCCGATGTTCTGCAGGTGCATGCAAAAAGTTTCTTGCCAACATGTATGCACGTGTGTATGCGTGTGCATGCATAATGTAGGAGTAAGCGAGAGAGT
The DNA here is from genome assembly GCF_035044405.1 of Drosophila montana. Classification (NCBI taxonomy): domain Eukaryota; kingdom Metazoa; phylum Arthropoda; class Insecta; order Diptera; family Drosophilidae; genus Drosophila; species Drosophila montana. The sequence continues at coordinate 43,791 of NW_026998492.1, forward strand.
GCATGTTTGGCTGATGATGATATTGCTGTTGCCGCTGCTGCTGCGACTGCAGTCAGCTGTTTACAAGAAGTTCGAATAAGACGTGTCGTCGTCGCCAAGGTCAATTCTGTGTTGACATAGAAACCAACAGCACCAATAGGCGCAACAACAAAGCAGGCAGCACGTGTTCAAAACAAGCGTTAGAAAATTTGAATAGAGCAACGCCAAACATGCAGATTGTGTTCCAATTGGAAACCGAAACATTTAAGCCAATTGGTATGCATGCGATAACAGCAATATGTGTATGATTATGTATGTGCATACATGTGTATGTAGAGCTCGTAAATGGGAGTCACAGTTCTGGCTCGAAAAAAAAAACAACACAAAAACATTAACAGCAATAATAATAATAATAATAATAATTATAGGCCGACCCAATTCTCTGCTTACTTTGTTTTGAGTGATAGCAGACGACACTTGTATGCGTGCCAGTGTATGTATGCAAGCATGTGCGTGTGCATGTGCGATCGAGTACGTCTGTGTGCGTGTGTGTGTGTGTGTGTGTGTAGGAAAAAATTTCCAGCGCGCTCGTCTAAAAATAGACACACTTTGCGGCAACAGCAATTCGGGGGCCCCTGGGGCGGGCCATATATAATATGTGGGCGTGGCTCGTTCAGTTTTGGCTTATTTCGAAGTTTTAGCTGAGAGCCCGTACATATGTGTGAGTGTGTGTGTGCACACACCCGCTCTCGCAATGTATGCGTGTGTGTGTTTCACCTTGACAAATGCAAAGCCGAAAAGCAAGAGCAACAACAACAACGCAGTTTAGAAACGATTACACACACATACATATGTACATACATACATATGTACGTAGTAAACAACTGTTATAGAAGAAGCAGCTGGTAAATGCTAAGAATGGAATTGGAAAGGGCAAATTCGGCTGGAATGGGATGTTGTTGTTTGTTGTTGCCTTTGTGTATTACAAATGAGGATATTATGCCATACACAAAGCTAACGATTTTATATAACGATATAAATAAGTATGCCATATGAATTCCATACAAACAAACACACATACATAGATAAACATGCGTATATACTACACACATAGAGAGTGTGCGAGAGAGGGAGAGAAAGAGGCAAAAAAGTTGAGCTGTTATTCTTGGAATGCCATTACAATAACTGACAAGTGGAGAGGGTGTGGGGTTTGGAGTGCGGGCCTGGGAGGGTCGCAAGTGACCTTTGACAGGTGAGTATATCTCTGGCACAAATTGCGCACCCCAATAAAACGTAGCAACTGACTTGGAATGACTTGTCAACAGACCATGCACAGCCCCCCCCCCGTCTGACTTTTAGATACCTGGCGGGAAATTTGTTTGGAAATTAATAAAACACAATCATCATTAGCAATGACCTCGAGCACAAGTCAATACAAATAAGACACCAAAATTTCCGGGAAATGACACAAGAGAAACAGAACGAAAGAGAGAGAGAGAGAGCATTTTTACAGTGATTGCTTTTCAAAGTTAAACAAAAAACTATACAACAAATAATTTCGACATTTTAAATGTATTGGAATTGAAAGTCGCCATATTAAAAACACGTGCAAACATATGTATGTACATTGATATCCTTTTGCAATATTGTTTAAATCTTGAAATTTGATAATCAACGCAATTCCAACCACGCAATTCCAACACATCACAAAATGACAATGAAAAATGGTTGTCAGGGGAACTAACATACACACATATGCACATGCATACAAACATACACAAGTATGCATGCACAGACATGCATAGCATTCATACATAGCTACAATTGACACTTGAAACATTGCATTGGCTCCTTAACATGATATGTGTTATGCAGCGCAGCTTTCGCTTACGGATAACATGAGATACAATTACGGTGCACATTTTTTGAACAGCTGAGCAACCGGGGAAGACAACAGAGAGACAGCGTGGCTGGTCCACGTGCCGTTACAGAGCATGTTTGGTCATTCACAATTAGTCAATGTGCAAGGGGCCGACGCGTGTGCAGTGTGCACGTGGCCATTGCTTTTACAGTTACGAGAATTCAACAGTGGGAAGTAAAAGTGGGGCAGCCGAGCGGAATAAGTAAAAGCAGGACGCAAGAAATAAAGGGCCATAAGATTGACGCTGGCGCCGGCGTCGGCGTCGTCGTCATTGTTACCCATTTCAAAGGCAAGTAAATTTTTGTTGTGCTAAAAATAGAACAAAATCGATAAACGAATGTTGTTCGTTTTGTTATTGTTGTACACACAAACAAACAGACACAGAGGCAGCACTAGTAAGCGCCGGCAAGAGAGACTAGCCTGCTCCAAAAAACAAAAGCGAGAGGGTAAAAGCGAGAGAGCGCTAGGCCCGCCGTCATGTTGTTATTACACGTGCTTGGCATTGACAGTGGCGGCAGCAACTTGAGCTAAAAGCTGCAGCCTTGCCCAGTCAGAACTGTAAACCAACTTCCTTCCACGTTCGCAAGTGCACACGATACAGTGTTGACCACACATATATGTACATTTTTTTCGCCATGAAAAGTGTGTTGCATATTCTGGGAAGGCAGCTTCATTTTCTTCGGGTTTACATATATATTTAAATCAAAGCTTTTGTATTTATTTGCTTAATGTCTGTTTGGATCTTGGCTGTTTATTAGCGATCCTCCCACTGTGCAATTAACTGTATATAGAATATATGGAATTGACATTTGCCTAAAGAATTTTTTCTACATTTTCCTAAAAAATGCACTATTAACTTTTCCATGATGCTATTGCGAAACGATTTTGATCCTTGCATGACATACATATATTCTATATTCATTTAGGAGCTCTAACTAAACGGCCAGCACTGTAAGTCTTCATTCACGCACAAACAAAACACACTTACACTCACGTGCTCTCTCTTTTGAGTGACATTCGCAGTCAAAAACGCAAGCACAACCACATGATGGTTTGAGTTTCGTCTTTTGCTGCCGCTGTCGCTGCCACTGCCACTGCTGCGCTGACACCCGACCATGGACAATGTTCTTGTTGTTTAGCCGCTGCCGTTACGCGCTGCTCGCTGCCGCTGCAAAGGCAAAGGCTAAGGCAGTAAAAGCTGCGCTCCGCTGCGCTGCGTTGGGTAGGCAGCGTTGTTTGCTTTTGTATTCTTATTAACAGTTATTTTCGGAAGGCACACACACAGCTGCACTCTTCCACTCTCACCTCTTTATGTGTGTGCTTGTGTGTGTTAGTATGCCATAAGCTTTGTTTGTGCGCGCCCCGTTACATATGTACATATGTATGTACATATGTATGTACTCGATTGTTATTACCCTGCAGCACCGCCGACCACTGAATCAGGCCTGAAGGCAGGTGGCGGCGCGGCAGATTCCCTTGCATGCGTCTCAGCCGTGAATTTAACACAGGCATGTTTTGGGACTTCATGACCTTAGATGACTTTTGGCATGAACACCTTGGCTGAATTCATGCCGAAACTCATTTAATGTGATCCAGTTCGAATTCGTGACTGATTTCATGCGACTTTTGAGTGATTTCATTGCTGAATTAGTAACAAAAATCATGAACGCTTTCATAAGTGATTAAACATTACACTAATTCAAAATAGAAACTCACATTTTATGCCTTAATAATATTAATAATATTAATTTTCAATTATGGTAGTATTTAGTATTTCCTCAACGTCTTCTCCTTTTGTTGCTATTGCAATATTGTGAAATGAAACATGAAAATTCTACGGCCACACTTGCAAAAAAAAGTCATGCGTATTCCGTTCTTTTTAACAAGCGTGGGGAGAGGAAAGCAAATTAGAAAAGTATGGCAACTGGCGCATTCGTTTTAAATTATCTATTTACTATAGAAAGAGGCAAAGGGAAAGGCAAAAAGCGTTGCATGTTCTTCTTTCAATCCCTTCTGAATTGGATGCAATTCACACACAGGCACAAATTAGAACAATCGGTCCTGCAGGGTATTGCAACCGACCACGCCCCCGCACCCGACCAAACGGTACATAGAGAATGGCTTCACTTACCACGTATTGGTATTCTATCGTCAGGACTAGACATTTTGCATGGATCTGTAAGACACAAAAAAGAAAAGAAAAAAGTTGTTTAGTTGTTAGTCAGCAACAAAAACGGGATGTCTAATTGGGTTTTCAAATCAACACAATTACCAATTGGCATTATTTGGTCGGCTTTCCAGTTGGTAAACTACATTGCTTGTGAGCCGCAACGGCAAATGTTAAACTTTTACAAATGCCAAAATGAATCATTTGCACAAAAATCTCATATTCCAGGCCATTCATAGGCTGGGTTTTCTTGTGTGACAAATGTAAATTTCCAGCAAGAAGCGAAAGCCGCAAAATGAGCGACATCAATTCCAATCAGAAATCGTGATGCGGCGAATTGAAAAATCTGTACCATTTGCAGTTGCTTACAAATTCATTGAAAAATGCATACATACATACAGTGCACACATATGTACGTATACAATCTGTGCGACAGATTAGCGGAGCCACAACAATGGGCAACAACAACAACAGCAACAACGAAGAAGGAGAAGAAGAAGCAAAAGAAGGCGAATGAGAATAGCAGACGTCACATTCTGATAAGCTACAGCTACAGCTACAGCGATCAGAGCGAGAGCGCATTAATGATAGTCCGTTAGTCTGCTTCTGCTGCCACTTCTGCTTCTTCTTCTTCGTCTTCTTCGTCTTCTTCTACGTTGTTCCGCTACTTCTTCTTTGCACTTGGCTCAGATTTCGGAAAATTTTCTGAATTGATAATCGTACATTTTGTTGCTGTTATTCGTTATACATATTTATTGTGTTTTCGATATCTGTTGCTAATTTAAAATGCCAGCTGAATGATTCGGCCTATCTCCCCCCCTCCCCCGCCACCACCACTCCCCTACTCAATATACCACACCACAATGAAACACAACACACCACACTTCTAGCTGTGAATGGAAAATGTTGAAAACCTGCAAATTACCAAGCAAAATACAAATTCTGCTTATATTGCGACTCGCATGAGGACTTCGTGTGTGTGTGCATGTGCGTATGTGTGTTTGTGTGGGTTGCAATCGAATTGGGTCACAGGTGCATTAAATGAGTGCACGCTTATTCTGTGTACATAAGTAAAAAGTAAAGGGTGATGAGTGGCGGAGTGGGGGGAAGTTGCTCGCTTTGCCGCCCCAATGACCTTCAACAACGTCAAAACAACTAGAAAACCCTAAACCGAGCAACAGCCTAGCTTAGCCTTAGCTCCTGTGCCACCCACTACACACACACACACACACACACACACACACACATACGACGCATACAATTTCCGCTCACTAATTACAAAAACAAACAGAACAAGAAGCAGCAGCAGCAGCAGAGACAACTGAATAAAGTGTAGAAAGAACAAACAGTAAATAATTATGTATATATGTATGCATGTACATATGTATGTGTGAGCATAGAATACATAACAATCAAACGGAACAGACGTCAAAAATGAGAAATTTAAACCGATCCAATTGGAATTTGTCATTTGTTCTATCGCTTCTTCGACGTCTCTGCTTGTTATGCGCTGCGTAACGAGGGGCTGGGAAAGGGGGAGGGGCGGGTGGGGGAGGGAGTGCTTATAAGATGCAATTATAATTGAACGTCAAAGAAAATGAATATAATAAATATAAATAAATAAATTCAATCAAATGTTTTAATCAATATAAATGTTATTAAATCAGCCAAGTGCAACAACAACAATATTAAAAGTGGGAATTATATTTCTATGTGTGATTATGAAAGCAAACGTGCTGCAGCAGGGATATACTCGACTAGCAGATGTCCCGTACTTTTATTTGAGAACTTTTCTTTAGGGCGTTATCGAGCTTTCCAACTTTTTTTGGAATAGTATTTTTATAATTATAATAAGGTTATATTTAAACTTCACCCTATTTCTTAACTTTGCTTAAAAACTGTTGAAGATACCCTGTAAATTTAATCATTTTTCTTCCATATACGCTATTATTTCATAATATTGCTTAACACCTGTTGCATGTACCCTGTACATTTCATCATTTTGATTAAAAACCGTTGCATACACCCTGTAAATTTCATCATTTTGCTTAAAAACCGTTTAATTGTTGAACAAAGTTTGATTTTATCTAGAAATCGAAGATCTAAGACCTTTGGTACAGCGCAAAGCTTGTGAGTTTTCTAGAGCAACAACTTCCTATATAGATCTATCAAATATAAAATTAATGCATACAAATATATATACATATATACATATAAATGATGTATTCGTATTTATACAAGGTTGTAGAGGGAATTATAACTTGGGAATGGCAATAATTTAAAAAATTACGGGCGTTACTATGTTTCTTATATGTAAGCAAAAACTTATCAACACTGGTCTACGTAGAGCTCTATGTATAGATTCGGTCGAAAATTGACTCTCAATATGCAAGAGTTTTCCGTTTCTTAAACGAAATGAAGTTTTTTTATGTTTGGATAATCATGGTATGAAATGTAGAAGAAGGCTTTTCCAACTCTACAAGTTATATACATATATTCTTAAAAAGTATCAAAAAGGTAAAGGATGATAAAGGATAACCATGGCACAAAATGTAGAAGTTGACTTTTTAACTCTATTAAGTATATACATATATTCTTGAAAAGTATCAAAAGCCAAGTTTATATAGAAATATCCCTCTGTCTGCTTCTATGCAAAGAAGTCGCTCAGTTTAAAGGCTTTCGGTCGGATCGGACAACTATTTCAATATAGCTGCCATTGGAAGGATCGGTCGAAAATTAAGCTCTTTTACAAGACTTTTTTTATTTAAGATATCTTCTTGAAACTTTATAGTTTCATTATGCATCTAACATATAATCAAAACCTAAACAATATTTGACTACTATATCATATAACTCTATAGGAAGAATTGGTAGATATTTGAGTTTTTGTAGGATAAGTTTTCCGTTTTACAAGAGATCTTCAAGAAACTCGACAGTATCATACAGTTCTATAGAAAGAACTGGTAGATATATGATTTTTTGTTTTACAAGAGATCTTCAAGAAACTCGATAATTACGAGCTTTAGATATATGTATGTATATATATTTATATATTTTACATATCTTATCTTTCTGCTTAGTTTACTCTATTTAAAAGACAATCAAAATACGTATTCCGACAGAAAAAATAGGATTAAATCTGCAAATTCAAAATGCGTCAAAGCCTTGAAAATAACGAATCAAATTTTATGCGGAAAACCCAATTTTCAGAACATGCGATTTTCAAAGAAAAACTACTTTACATTTGAACTGTTATATCAGAATCGTTATATAGCCATACATATATAAATTACAGGTATATGCACATGGGTCAGCAATTGCATTTAAATACCTGAACTCCCCCTCTCTCTCTGCTGTCTTCTTCTTTCGCTCTGATGGAGCTTTTGCCTTGTTTAAAATGTAGAACGTAGAATCTGAATTCGTGGAAGGCTCACGGCGAAAACGCACACACACACACACACACATGCATCATGTATGTATGCGTAGGTATGTAAATTGCTTTTGCGTTTTTGAATTTTGCACTTTGCATTTCTGGTTTGCATAAATATTTGCTGCGCACTCAACGAAACTGAAATTTGGCGTGTGGCGAGAGAGCATCAAAAAAAATTCGCATTCCAATTACATTGATTACACGCATTCCCATGCACCGCACTCTCCACTCCCCTCTCTCTCTCTCTCTCTAACTCTCTTTTTCGCACACACCAGTACCCAGAATTAAAAAAAAAACAAAAACAAAAGCGCAACAAGCGGCAGCGACGTCAGCAGCGCAGCAGCATCATCGTTGTCCGTAATGAAATGACAATAAAAATCAAATGACGTTCGCTCTTCTTCACTCGCTACTTCTTCCTCCTCCCCTACTTCTTAATAGCAGCGACGTTGACACAGCTTCTAAGAGAAATCCCAAAATGCGCGTCACACAAACACAATGCCAATTGCTCTAAATGCTTTGTTGTTCCTCTTCATCGTCTTCTTCTTCTTGTTGTTGCTGCTGCTGCTGTTATGCTAGCTGTTAATTTACAGCAACACAGCTTACGTACAGATGGCAATTGGACAAAAAAGGCTAACGCTGACGTCTGTCGTAGCTTAAATGGTGCGCTGCTGCGCGGCAAAGGAACAGAAATATTCTGCCGCCATTGCCAGTGTTGATAACCAAAATGACAAAAGTGAACCTAACCAGTTCAATGCGCTTGGCGTTGCTCCCAGCTGCTATGGCTACGGACGGTGCCGATGCTGCTGGGTGCTTTTTTTTGTGCGTTGACGCCAGCAGCGGCAGCGCTGCCAACTTCATTACAACGGCAACGACAAACAACAAATAGCAAGACTCGAAAATCGCCAAATACATACACAACAACAACAACAACAACAACAGAACCAACAGCAGAGGCAGAGGCAGTGGCAGTGGCAGCGGCAGCAGCACTTCATTTAGCACGCACACACTTGTTACATAAATAACGGCGAAATGAGTGTGAGTAGCAAAAGGAAAAGAAAACAACAAGACGAAAAAGAAGTCGTCGTCATGCTGAACCTGAGCAACGGCGGCTGCTCAGCGGACACGCACACACACACATACACACAAGCACACGCATGCCTGTGATCTAATAAGAATTTTTGTTGAATTGGACAAAAACACACACACACATATGCTAACTTACATACATACATACCTTTTCAAAGTGGCGCGAACTGCTCCGACTCGGGCCTATAAATGTTGTTGATTTTTATTTTTGCTGTTGTTATTCTTGTTTTCGTTGTTGTTGTTACCGCTTCCAACGCGCGCGACGCACACGCACACGAACGCACGCTTTTCCAAAACTTGCGTTGTACAAGAAAAAAACTTTTCACAATGCGAAAATTATTAAAAAACAAAAAAAAAATTATATACTTTGGCGAAAAAAAATTAAATTTAAAAGCAACACAGAAACTAAAGACAGCGACTGCTTTGCTCTTGCACACTCTCTCCCTCTCGCTCGCTCGCTAGCCACTAGCCCAGCAGCAGCGCACACATGTGCAATACGTGTGTAGTGTGAGTGCGTGTGTATGTGCGCACACAAACACCAAAAGCGACGTCAACGACGAATTCACGACTTTTTGTGTGCGTGTATGAGTGCGTGTGCTTTTTTTGTTTTTACTTTATTTTATTTTTTGTCACTTCACATATTCACAAACAGATTCGCATTTTTTTGTTGTCGTACTAGTATTTAGTACTAACACAACTAAAAATGTACATATGTATGTACAACTGCTGCTTATTTTCTTATTTTTTTTCTCTCTCTCTCTCTTGTTGTTGTTGTTGTTGTTTCTCCCACAATTTGGTCAGCTTTCGGTTGTATATTTCGCACTTGCTTTTTGCCACTGCGACAGTTGTTGTTTTGTTGCTGTTGCTGCTGCTGCTGCTGCTGTTGTTGTTATTGATGCTGCTGCTGCCACTTTACTGCAGTCGTAATTCGTAGTTTGAAACAACAAAAAAAATACAAAAAAAGACAACAAAAATTACCCAACACTAGTGCAACAACAGCTGTTCACACTAGTATTTAAAAAAAAAATTTTTTTTTGTTAGTTAACTCGAACGTACTTCTTAGCTGGCTCAAATCGAAATTGTATGTCAATTTATTTGCTGAGCTCTTCTTGCTCGACGAAGCAAAAGCGAGTAGAAACAACCGTCTCCGACAAAGAAGAGCGTAAAAATGAACAACAAAAATGTGAGAGCAGCCGCTATCGATACTTATCGATGCACAAAACGCAGCGCAAACTGTTGCCCATCGATAGGCGGCAATCAGTGCTGCTTCCAGCCACGCAGTCGCTTTCAAGCACTGCACACAGTGTTGTATTTCAATCGAAACGCGCGCGCGCAACGAATTCAATTTAAATATTTCAAGCCAAATGCATTTTGTAAGGACATTTATTCGTAGCGCATGGAAAAAAAAAACGAAAAAAATACGATTATTTATGCATGATTGTGCAGCGATGATAATGATAACGGTTCGGTTTGCACTCAATAGAAACCATAGTGACCATGATGATACGGATAGTAGCCATGGTGGCCGCCATAATAGGGCGCAGCATGCTGCACATACTCATAGCCGCCATAATAGGGTGTGGCTAGGCCATAGCCGCCATAATGTCCGTGTCCATGTCCATAGCCGCCATAGCCGCCATAGCCGCCATGCCCATAATGTCCATAGCCAAAGCCATAGATGCCGCGCTTCTCCGTCTTCTTCTCGTCCAGCGTTGCGTCCAGCTCAGCCGCTGGCGCTGCTCCGGCATCGGTTGGCTCCGCGTTCGCTGCCAGACAGCTGACCAGGCACATGGCCAGCATAAAGATGACACACTGCAAAAGCCAAGCGGCGTTTAGAGCTGTAATTGCTGGACCAGCTGCTCCTAATCCTGCTGCTGCTGCTGCTGCTGCTGCTGCTTACCAGGTATTTCATGTTGTTTAAGATTCGACTGCGACTGCTGCTGAGTGGGCTGCTGGCTCAAGCTGATTTGTTGTTTGTTTGCCACAAGCGCAGCGTTTTTATAGTTGTGCTACAGTTTGCAATTATGCAAAAAAAAAAAAACTATATATATATATATATATAAAAGCAGAAGAAGCATAATTAATAGAGAAAAACAATAACAATAACAAAAAGCTCAAACAGCAGCGATTGTTGCAGTTGCCGCATTGAATGCATGACGGGCCGCAGCTCTAGCTAAGCTCAAATACAGTAAACACCAACAAAACGGATCAACCAGTTCCTGACGATAAGAGCACATGATGTACACAGAAATTATGTGCTTTAAACCAAATGTTTTTTATTAGAACATAAGTTAATATCATTTCTGCAAACTGGTAAAAGTAAAAGCGCTGGTTCGCTGGCACAGTTTGAACCAGTTTGAAAAACACAGCTCTCCATTTTTCTCTAGATCAAAATGCAAATACTTTTTAATAAGAACATAAATTATGCATAAATATCATGGCTGAAAAACTGGTAAAAGTAAAAGTAAAAGCGCTGGTTCGCTGGCACAGTTTGAACCAGTGTCGCTTCTTCTTTCGTTTAGTTCATGAACTGTTTTTTGGTTCGCACCTTGGCTTATGCTCATTTGATCTCTGAATTTGGGTTTGGATCTGGTGGAAAATATTTGTTTGTTATTTTTGGTTAAATTTTTTTCTAAGAAAAAACTGCTGTGATTCTTGTTCCGGTTCAGATGTTCTTTGAACTTTCAAGTACAGTTCAGAGTAGACAAAATCGAACTGGTTCGGTTCCAGTACGATTTGCAGAGAAACCCAATGCTGTTCGCTTTAGGGTGCACCCACTGTACTGCCTGCAGGCAGCGCATCGCTGGCCGGGCCCAAAAAGGTCAGCTTCTGCTGCAGCCAGACGGGGCTGGAGGCGGCGACGGAAGCTTAGCCGCTGCTTTGGCCCAAGTGGGCGTGGCAACTAACGTTTTTGGCGTCTAGAACGCGAGTTGCGCAACAAGAAACAAAATATTCAAAAAAAAAAAAAAAAAACTTCTGCTTGGGCAAGACGGAAGCTGGTCAAAATTGTGACACACTTAGGGAGGGGGCGTGGCAGAGGATCGGGTGTCGCTTTCACTTGACATGCGATACATGCGATACATGCGATACATGCAACATGCAACATGTTGACAAACAGCCATATGGATTACAGCAAAGCCTCAACAAAAGGCAAGTCAAATGCCAGAAACCCCGTGGGAAAAAACAATTTGCCAAGCTAGAAATTGTTTATTAAACAATTGCATTTGATGTTTGGTTTCGTTTTGTTGTTGCTTTTTTTTTTTTTTGCTTTTTGCTTTTTAATTAAGTCAGCAGCAATTACAATATTATACAGTTGGCACGACTCGCAGATACCAGCGAAAACCTTTTATCAAATAGATCTATCAGCTACAGTAAAGCCTCGCAAGTGCGCACGCTGCGCTAAACGGAACCAGCTCCAATTAGCCAGAGCTTTTGCTTTCTTCGGCAAGGCCTCACCTAGGCATATATATGTACATATGTGACATAGCTAGTAGTAGGTACAGTAGTCACTCGCAGGCAAGAACTTTTACTTTACTTAACTTAATTTGAATTTGTTCTCTTTTCGGTTAGTTGCCTTGTTGCCTTACAGATACGAGGATATGTACAGACTGTTGGGAATTTTCTATAAAATACCTCAACAACAACAACGCCAGCATATGAGAGTGCGTGTAGTCGCTGGTTCAAATCCAGACGCAATTTCGCATTTCTCTTGCGTCGCGCTGCCGAAATAAATATATACATACATATATAATTATCTATGCGTGTACGTATTAAAGGCAGTTCGAATGTTATATATGTATATGTACATTCGCTGGTTCAAACCCAGTCGCAACCTGGAGTTCTTCCAGCGTGCTGGTATAAACATATATACATATATGTATATGATTTCATGTGCGTGTACGTATGAAAGGAAGTTCGAATATGCATATCGGCAGCTCGACGCTAAATTGAGACTGGATTTGAACCAGCGAGTATATATATATATATAACATTCGAACCTACTTCCACGCACAGAAACTCATATATTTGTTTCTTTCGGCAGCTCGACGCTGGATAAATTGAAAACTGAGGCTGGATTTGAACCAGCGACTTTTATTATTATTTTCTTATTTTTGTCTAGAATGAGCGAACGTATCCAGAATCTGTATACTATATACTATATACTATATACTATATACTATATACTATATACTATATACTATATACTATATACTATATACTATATACTATATACTATATACTATATACTATATACTATATACTATATACTATATACTATATACTATATACTATATACTATATACTATATACTATATACTATATACTATATACTATATACTATATACTATATACTATATACTATATACTATATACTATATACTATATACTATATACTATATACTATATACTATATACTATATACTATATACTATATACTATATACTATATACTATATACTATATACTATATACTATACCTTTTCCAACAGTTACATACCATTGACACACAACTAATATGCCCATTTGCGATGGGTATGGAATAATAGGCAGGGAATACTTATCGAAATAATCCACAAGCTGCACGACTTCTCTGAGTGCTTAGCTCCAGGGTAGGAGGGCGTTATGATCCGTGTGGTTCGCCTGCAGCGAGACAATAAACGAAGGACGACCTTGACCGGCTGGCTTGGCGAATGGGTGGACAGGGGGCTGGAGGGGGCTGGTTTTTTTTTTTTTTTAGCTGCATAGTAATTGGTTTTATCTGCTGATCGAGCCAAATGCAACGACGGCAACGGCACCGTCAGCTGCAACATTTGTTGAATGAAGCATAGAAAAAAACTGCCAACTGGCAATTGGCAACGTTTTTCACAAGCGGCCCGGGCCAGAAAGTGGGTGGGCACCGCCATTGTCTGCGACTAGTTAATGTCTATTTCTCTTCTTCTTCTTTATCTTTATCTTTACTTACATATATTTATTAAATGCATATCGAGTTCGCGGCAGTTGCCACACGCCGAGGTTAACGCACGACTCGACTTGGCTGTGGCAAGCGGAAGTTGCCCAGTTCGTGAATAGAAACACGACTTTGCGTGACACGAGCACGCACGATAGACAGAAATTTGGCACGAGCACGCACAAACTTTTATACAAATTTGACAATAATTAGAAAATAAAAATGAAATAAAATATTATTTTTATATGAAATAAAAAATAAGAATCTTTAAAAAATAAATAGACAAAGAAAAAAGCCAAACAAATAAGCTCGTTATGTACAAACTCTTCCAGGCACCTTTTCTACTTTTAAGCAAAAGTTAAAGACAAGATCTTTTAAAATAAAAAATAGGAAAAGTAAGTATGAGAAAACTCTTGAGATTACAAGCACGACTTCAGTTATTTTTACTGTTAAAGGAACTATTAAAGAGAGATAAAAAATACAAAAAAAAAAGGAAGTAAAACCTACGAAAAGATATTCCTGATCACATATTATTATGCAAATTTTGAATATTTTAAAAAACAATTCTTATGCACTTTCCAGTTAGTAGGTAGTTTTTCGTTATTAAACAAATCAAATAGAAAAATAGATTTGAACCAACAAATTGGTTCGCTCTAAAGGATGCCCGCCCAAGGCTGCTTTTACTGTATAGCAAAAAGTCGTGCTTGTTTCTTGAAAGAGAGAAAAAACATCGACACGCGCCCATCTCTAGGCAGCTGTGCTCTTGCCGCTGGTCACGATGCCAATCAAAGCGCCGATGACAACATTGACGTTTGTTGCCACAACATCGGATTTAACAATGCCTTTGCCCCGATCTGGGCATGTTCTGGGCTGATTTATGGGCGCCATTGTCTGCCAGTCGTACCGCCCCGACAGCACAGCGACTGCGCTGGCGGGGCCCCGCCACCTGGTCGAGCATTACACAACCAAACACGGAACAGCAAGAGGCGAGGCAAGTTGGGTTTTCTTATGCGCCGTGCGTTTAACAATTTGTGTCGGAACTATTTATTACGCTTAACAGACATTACAAATTAGCAAAAAGAAATATATATTATATGGGAGGTGCTTTCAGTATTTCAGCTCCTTGGCCTTGTCGTGCGCGCCCTCGTCGAGCAGCTTCAGCTCCGCCTGCTGCTTCTCCGGCCGTATCACAGTGTAATAGTGGTAGTAGCGCATGCCGATCATATAGGTGCCGTATAGGGTGACCCCGATGCAGGCGTATACAGCGCCACGGTGCAGCTTGTCCAGCAGCGTGTTCGCATTCAGCGGCTTCTTTTGCATCTTTCTAGCCGCAATATTACCGCACTCAGAATCAGGAAAAGTCAAGCAATATTTGGTCTGTTAGTGATGTACAAAATGAAATAAACATCGCAGCTTGTATGTTTTTTTTTGTATATATCGATTTCGATATTTTTGTTTACAAACTGCAGCCAACTGTGATGAAACAAAGCAACTCGCATCTCTTGCACACACTAGAGATGTTCACATGGAAAAAAAAGCAGCGATGCAATGCATCAGATTTCGTTATATCGTACCAATTAAAATAACGTTTCGTTTCATTCATTTTGAATTGTCGTTCAATACCAAACCCACAACAGCTGATCGAATGCAGAAGTGAATGCCGCCGTGGTAGGAGCACCTTTTCGGATTTATCGATAATTGTGGCGGCCAACGACAGCAGAAAAAAGGACAAATATCGAAGTTATCACTTTTTTTTTTGAAAATCGATTTATATCGTGCATCTCTAGCCCACACATATTTGTTTACCGCAGGCAGCTGGATTTGGCTCTGCGGTTATTATTTTGCTTAAAAACGATGATCTGCCGTTTGTGCCTGTCCGATTTGGACAACTCGATGTCCATTTACATATTCAGCGATGCCGAGCACGGCCTGCCCAAGGCAATTGCCAAATATTTACAGCTCGAGGTGCTGCACTCCACACACACGCAAACTGTAAAAACATTACACCTTTGCATTCCATTTTGCCAGGTGACGATCAGTGATAGCATCTCCACCAAACTGTGCACCACCTGCTGGCACCATCTGAGCGATTTCGAGCAGTTCTGCGCCATGGTCGCCGACAAGCAACAGTCGCTGCAGCTCAAAATGGAACCGGAACCGCCGCCCGAGCCAGCTGTTGTTGTGTGGAACACGGAGTCGCCCATCGAAACGAAGCTGGTCTTCGATGACGATGTCAAGGATCATATACTGTGCGAGCCCGAGATTGATGTGAATGACAGCACACAGTCGTCTAACAAGCACGGGAACAGCAGCAGCAGCAGCGAGGACTCACCGGCCGATGCATTCGATTCAGACTGCGAGCAGACAGCTGCGGCCAAGCAAAGCAGAGGACGAACGCGCCAGGCGCCTTTAAAGCCAGCCGCCAGCAAGTATCCACCGCCACAATTAACTGCCGCCAGCCAGCGCGAGTCGCGTTTGCGTTCGCGTGAGCTGCGACGCACTGCAGCAGCAGCCGGAGCCGGAGCTGTTGCAATGCCAGAGCTGCCCGCCAAAATGCTAAAAAGCACAAAGTCACGCGGCCGACCCAAGGGTGTCAATGTTAAGCCGAAACCGAAGCCAAAGTCAGCCAAAGCGGACGCCGACGAGCTGGCGGCGAAGCGCAGCAGCATCAAGGAAATGGACGACTATATTGCGGCCAATGTGAAGCTGGACTGTTGCCTGTGCGCGGCGCCGCTCCAGAACTTTATCGAGCTGAAGCGACACTTTCGCGCCGAGCACAATTGCACCGGCTATATGGAGTGCTGCAACAATCGGTACAAGAAGCGCACGTTGTATGTGGACCATTTGCACTATCACAAGGATCCGCAGTACTTTAGCTGCCAGCCGTGCCGCAAGAGTTTCCTCAATCGCAACAGCCAGGACATGCACATGCTGCGCTTCCATTCCGATCAGCAGCAGCTGGTCCATCAGTGCGCCATCTGCGAGGCGCGCTTCGCCAAAAAGTTTCTGCTCACCATGCACATCAAGGGCCACAAGGGCACCGAGCGCACCGAGGCATGCGAGACATGTGGCAAGAGGTGCGTCTTCCGCTTGATAAACTGACACTAGCAATAGATAGATATCCATCTCTCTCTCTCTCTCTCTCTCTCTCTGACAGCTTCCGCACCAAACTGGAGCTGACGGCGCACATAAAGCGCATGCACACCTCGGACTTTACGCCCGTGATCTGTGACATTTGCGGCGTACATTTTCGCTCGAAGGCCAACTTTCTGATACACAAGAAGGCGCTGCATCCGGATGGCCCAGTTGCCGAGGTGCAATGCAATCTGTGCAGCCGCTGGCTGCGCGACGAGCGCAGTCTGCGCAAGCATCTGGCCAGGCACGATGATCGCGATGGCGACAACAAATATCGCTGCCTACTCTGCAGCGCCGAGAAGGCATCCCGTGTGGCATTGAGCAGCCATATGCGCTACCATCACTCGGCCAAGCGGCACAGCTGCACGCTCTGCGGCAAGGAGTTCAAGCTGCCACGGGCGCTAGCCGTGAGTAAATGTCCGGGCTGTGCAAATCAGCCGCTGCGATTTGGTCACAAGTCAAGAGTTTGATTCATTTTTATTTTGCATGCACGCGCACAGGAGCACATGGCCACGCACACGGGCATCGATCTGTATTCGTGTCCATTTTGCACGCGCACCTTCAAATCGCACGCGAACATGCACAATCACAAGAAGAAGATGCATCCCAACGAGTGGGTGCGCAAGTATACGCAGCCCAGCGCCAGCGGCTCCGGTGCCGTCCATGCCAATGGAGCAGCGGCCGTGCTGCCAGACAAGGATATCGCGGAAGAGCAGCAGCAGGAGGAGGAGGAGCAGGAACAGCCAGCCGAGGCGACGGTGGCGGCGGCACCGACATCTGATGGCGGCTACGAGTACATGGTCAATGGCAGCGCTGTTTGTCCAATCTGAATCCCGGCGTGTCGCACCGAATCCCGCCATTGTACATATGTAATATAGTTTATTGGCATCTATAAAATGTTGCAAATGTGAATTGTAGACTTAAACGTAATTTTGTAGTATCAAAAACATCAAGCGGAAGCAGCGTTTAGTTCTCGGCCTCGTTTTCGGCCAGAATGGTGCGGATTTTCATGAGCAGCTCCTTTTTGACCGCGTCGGGCACCAGGGTGCGCGCCTTGGGCGTCACTTCCGCAATTAGCTGCTCGACGGTGACGCCATTGCTGGCGCTCTTCTCGAGCAGTATGTTGCGGCATAGCAGACGCACCTCGTCCCGCCAGCCGCACTCGGTCAGGCGATTGCAGAGCAAGTCCTTGATTTTGGAACGATCCCCCGACATGATTGTGTACTGGTCCACGGTGTTTGAAACAGTCATGGTTTATTGCTTTTTGAATACTTGGCGTTTACTCGCGGCGCGCCGCAATAGGCCAATGTTAGCTAAAATGCTATTTTATATTTGTGGATGGCCAACAAATATTAGCTGATCTAATATCGATAACATTATCGCATTGCCGCCGCCAATGTTTTGACTGCCTTCCCAATTCTCAAACCAATTAGCATCGATGCCAGCAGCAAGGCACTTTATCTGTAAAATGGTTGGAGTAATCGCTAAGTGCACGAGCAAGCTGCTAAATGCTTAACAGTTGCTGTTAACTCTTGGCTAAACTGTGGCAACGCCGTCGCCTAACATTTCATTATCGATACGAAACTGCAAACAGTTGGCAACAATATCAAATATTTAAATTTAAATTAAAAAAAAAAAAAAACAACAAAATACAGAAAAATTTTAACTAATACTTTGCAGATGCGACCAATTAGAAAGTCAATTATGTTTTAATAATCACAATTTGCACAGCAAACGCTCACAATCAAATGACCTTAGTGCTCTCTTAACTGTTAAAGAAAATCAAGAAACTAAAAAAAAAAAAAAACAAACAAATTTTCATGAAATTTGTCTGATTGCCAGCTTTTAAAAAATACTGAGCTTTAAATTTCGATACATCGTAACAGCAAATGCACACCGATATTTACGATCACTGTTATCGATACATCGTTATATTTGGCAAAATACTTATTTCAACATCAATAACTAGCAGCAGCAGCCATGTTCATCATCAGACAGCTAGAAGTTACAGGCAAGAGCAGACATACAAAATTTTTTAACTTTTATTTTACACACCCTTGCTTTGTCGTTTTGTTATACATACACACACACACACACACAACGAACAAAAACAGATTGAAAGTCAATACGTTTTAGTAGACACACATTTTGTTTATTATCTTTTTTCTTTGTAAATTGGATTAATTTGATAAAAAACGACTCGTAAATAGGCAGAAAAGTCATTAAGAGGGCTTTTTGAGTATTAATATTGTAGGTTTTGGCGGTACAGTCACAAATCAAGTGGTAAGTTCTCAATGCATACACACACACACACACACACGCATGCATCACGGCCTCGTGTGTTTGCGTGTGTGTGTGTGTGAATACAAAATGGAGGTGATTCAATAACAAAATTAACTTTTAATTTCAGTTATGTTCCGTAAAAGTGCACGTTCAAGTCAACAGCTAGTAAGTTTTAAATAACTGAAACGGTTTGCTGATCAGACAGGAAATACGAAATGTGAAAAATAAAAAACGATGCGAGCACCAGTCGAATGTGTGTGTGCGTGTGTGTGTGCGAGACGCAAGATCCCGACATTTTGTCGGTTAGGCGCTTCGTGGACACGTTGCAAATGATTAATATTTGTGTGTACGTTTTTTTTTTTGTACTTACAGGTAACTGCGGGCTTCATCAAAAGGTAAAGTAAACTAAAGGGTGTTAGCTTTAGAAATTGGTTTAGGGCGTTTAGAATTGTCCCCAAACCGATTTTCGAAGCAAGTTTCAAATGTATTCGAGTTTTAAACGATCGTATGCTAAAAACGTTCGTTTACAAAAACGTAGTGTTCTATTTTAATGTTATCCGCGCAGTAACATGAAATAGAGCAATAGAGCAACAACAAATATAGGAATTTTTTATTTGTTGGGGTAACGTTATACAAGCCGAAAACGAAAAAAAAAAACAAACAAACCCAACTATTTTAGGGCATGTATAATGTTGCAGCACGAGAAAAAAAAAAATTAGGATGTTATACGTGCCGAGAAAAAAATGTATTAAAAAAGGAGTTAGTAAAACAAATGTAACGTTATACGTGCCTTAACGAATACTTTCAAAATATATTGTTTGACATTAAAATGAAAACTAAACTAAAAAATATGTCTATTGATTTTTACTTGGGTCACGCAATGTGCGTAAAAAGTCGTGCAAACGAAAAGTCAGCAATAGTCTGCATTCTCACTCTTTCAGTTTGATAATGAGAGAGATGGATATATTTTTGTCTCTCTCCCTTTCATGGATTGCAGTGAAAGAGAATGAACATGAGGCTGTATGAAATGTAGCTAGCGCAACGCATAAATGGCGACAAATGAGCATGTGGCATAACATCGATTGAAATGTCGAAAAACGGATTTGATATTCCTTTGCAGTAAGCTTATGAATTATTGTGGTCCGCCATTTTAAGATCGTCCATTTTGAAACTCACGTGAAGCTGGCTGCGCTTGCATTTGACTTAACGTGAAGTTGGCTGCGAGAGACTTCTCAGCCACTTAGCGTTGGCTACACGTAATTGCTGAATCATTTATGGTGTGTGTCTTCAATGTGCTTGGTGTCCTAACTTAGCACAGACACACGGCCACAGGGCGGATTGGAAGCGCAGAATCAACAACGTGGTGGCTAAGCGATTGAAGGTCATATCGATATTGACAATCCACTAATATCGATATTTCATGTCGTCTAGAGCTGCCAGATGTTGCTTTTGCATGGAAATCGCGTCGCGTCGCAATATTGTTACAATTAGCATAAAAAGTAAATAAAAGTATGAAAAAATCCACTTAAATTAATGTACAAATGGTTCAAGTGCAACGGGCTCAGGGGCAGCTTGTAAAAACCAAATGAAAAGTGAGCTGGTGCAGCTGTTGTATGTGTTGTGAGTGTATGTGTCTATGTATACATATGTGCCTGTATATGTGTGTTGCCTTGATTTTGTGTCATACGTGTGTATAAACTACATGCTGTATGTATGTACACATAATTGTGTATAATTTTTGTAATTGTATGCTCAAGTGCGATGATGTATTTGTGTGTTATTCCCATCTGAACTTGCTCGAAAAATAAAAATATAAAAAAAAAAAAAACGAAGAAAACCCGCAACATTTTGAGTTTATAGGGTCTCTGGTCCAATTGGAACAGCAAGGCGTACATACATATACATGCACGAGTGTGTAAGTACATACACATACATACATAAGTACACATACATACATAGACGTGTTTTGTTAGGCCACCAATGACTGTGTTGTGTTGAGTCCATTGTGGCCTCTGCTGCTGTGCAGCGCTGTAGTCTTATTTGAACTCTTTTTTGTTGTTTTTGTATGGCGTCTTAATTTTGCAGCGTTTTGCATTGCCAGCAAGCAAGCAAAAAAAAAAAAAAAAGAAAAAAAAAATGAATTAAATTACATATAGCTCAAAAACAAAGGCGAAATAAAACGCAATGACAACGGGCAAAACAAAAGAAATCATGAATTAGGCAGAAAAGGAAAAAAAAAAGTCGCAGTTTACAGTTAAAGTGAATTAGTGAATAAGCGCGTATTTGTTGTTACACAAAACTAATGGCAAGCTATGAAAAAAGAAGTGGTCAAAATGTCAATATATAAATGGGCTGCATAACAACAACAAGCCAACAGCTACAACAACAGCAGCAGCAGCAACAACAACAACAATGAAGCTAGCAGGTGCATAAACAAGAGCTCTGAACTGGTTCGATCTAATTGGAACTGCGATGTTAGTTAACAGTGCACTGTTGATGAGCAGTCGAAAATTTGCATTAACAGCTGTAATTGCATTATTTGCACAGCTGTTTGACAATACATACACACATGCACATAGAGATGCGCGCGCGTGTGTGCACGTGTGTGTGTGTACATAAAATTACATAAAATTAAACAAAAATTTCAACATTTACATGTGTGAGTGTAGTTGCGCGTGTTCAAATAATAATAACAACAACAACATTTGTGCACATTTATTGGAACGCAGGTGATTTGGTCGGGCTCAGACGCCCAGCAACAGCGAAGGTCAAGTGACGTCGCTGTCGTTGTCCATGTAATAATTATGCTTTTGAGTCGTGTGCATGTGTGTATGTATGTGTGTGTGTGTGTGTGCAGCTATTTATGTATGTATTTAACATTTGATATATCTCAAATAGTGCAAAATACGCAGTAACTGGCTAAATTACAAGAGGAAAAACACCAACAGTGGGCAGCAGCGCGCGCAACTTGAAGCGAAAATAATAACAACAACTAGAACAACAATAAGAAGAAACAAACAGAAAAACAACGCCAGCAGCAGCATCTGAGCTTGGCAATCACAGCAGGCGAGGCGGACCAGGCAGCCAGGAAGGCACAGGCAATCAATCAAAGACAACAGCTCCCCAGGCAAATCTAAAGCCAATAGCAAACGCAACCAACCACAAAGGAGAAGGCCACCAAGGCGAAAAGGCGAAAAGGCGAACGGCGCAAGGCGAAAGGCGAAAGGCGCACACATACCCCCCCCACCCCACCCCACAGCGATGGACTCGGATAACGATAACGATTTCTTGGACAACGTGGATTCCGGCAATGTATCGTCCGGTGATGATGGCGACGATGATTTTGCCATGGAGGTGGATATGCCCAGTTCGACGGAACGTCAATTGGACACCGATGATTATCAATACAAGGTGCTAACCACAGATGAGATAGTTCAGTTTCAGCGCGAGATAATCGATGAGGTTAATCGTGTGCTAAAGGTGAGTCATGCTACATTTTTAATTTTTATATGTATCTATATA
Organism: Drosophila montana; assembly: GCF_035044405.1. NCBI lineage: Eukaryota > Metazoa > Arthropoda > Insecta > Diptera > Drosophilidae > Drosophila > Drosophila montana. Next base: position 66,261 of record NW_026998492.1, read on the forward strand.
TACGCATACGTGCATGTTTAAACATGTATGTATGTGCGTATGTATGTGTGTATGAGACTCTTGCAACGTTTATCGTTTGACTGATAAGAAAGTGGCGCACTTCTACAAAGGAGTGTGTGCGAGAGAGCGAGAGAGGGAGACAGACAGCTGATCGATTTGGCACTGTGTGCGTGCGTGTCTGCGTGCGTGTGTGCGTGCGTGTCTGCGTGCGTGTGTGTGTGCATAATCTTAGCCAAATTGAAGGTCAGCACAGTTTGATGACATTTGCAAGCGCAATTGCTCAAAGAGACTTTTGCTGGCAGCATATGCAAATGTATGTGTGCATGTATATGTGCACGTATACACATATACAGCGGACATCTCCAAACATTTTGTGCGCTTAAAAAGCGTTAAAGAAATATAAGAAAATATTTAAAAAACATGAAATAAATAAAAAATTATATTAATAGTTGATCCATCCGATTTTTGCGTTTATAATAGATAATTGTGCGGTATATCGGATTTTATATTCCCTAAAAAACATTTATATTCATATCTTGTGTGCTCTTGACACGAGCAGATAATTATTTCTATCTTTTCTGCAAAGTCATTCTTAACTGGAAAACTTTAAAATGCGCTTACTTCAAGAGCGATATATACATATATAGTATATATATAAACTATTCCTGGTTGGGCATATATATATACATATATATATGTATCATACAGTTTCATGTGTATATCTATAACTAGCAATAGTTTTCATCTAGATCGCAGCGTAAAAAGTATAATGAAAATAGATGGAGACTAAATAAATTGGTCGGCCAAATTGCCCAGTATAAAGATGTTCGTTAAGAGCGAGTTTTCACTGTACCACAATAACTAGTATATGCCCAACTTTGGCCCAGCTCCAATTTGATGCTTCTCGATTTTTACATGGAATTTCAAAAAAATATTCCCCATGTTTAGCTTAACGTTGCGAAACTTTGCCTTCGTCTGGTTTCATTTCATATTATTCTATTATTTAATTAATTAATTTTTTTAATTTTCGATTTATATAAAAAAATAAAAATTATAAAATATTCAACTATTATTTGTCAAGGTGCAAATATGAAAATTTGCTAATAAATATGCTTCAGTTTATGTGCAATATGCAATAGTTAATAACAATTGCAAACCTTTTGTCTGAATTCGTCTAATTATTGACTTCGACTTTTGCTTGTGGGGGCTGCACACTAATCAATATGTCACTCAATGTGTATTTATAGTCACAATAATCTATGCCGTATACATATATATATATATATATATACATAAATATATATAGCATATAGCATATAGACTCATGTACTGTGCTTATCAAACATAAACTTATAAAAATGCGTTTGGTTTCCTTTTTGTTCCTGATTGTGTTTTGATGCAGCTGGTCACGCCCATTACACGAATATTGCTGAATCACTTTAAGTGGGACAAGGAGAAGCTGCTGGAGAAGTATTTCGATGGCAGCGATGATAATACGGAAGAGTTCTTCAAATGCGCACACGTCATAAATCCGTTTAACAAGCCAGCCGAGACGGTGCAGCAAAAGGTTTGTCATAGCAGCTGCATAAAGTTCAACTATATATATATCTGTCTTACTCACTCCGCTCTCTCTCTCTCTCTCTCTCTCTCTTTCTATGCCATGCAGACAACACGGAGCCAGTGCGAGGAATGCGAGATATGCTTCTCCTTGTTGCCGCCAGATGTAAGTTTGCATAGTTGAAATATATTCGGGAATCAATTTAAATATGATTAATTTCTTTGCAGTCCATGACCGGATTGAAGTGCGGTCATCGTTTTTGCCTGAACTGTTGGCGCGAGTATCTGACAACGAAAATCGTTACAGAGTGCTTGGGCCAGACCATATCGTGCGCCGCGCACGGCTGTGATATATTGGTGGATGATGTGACTGTTACCAAACTGGTGCCGGATGCACGGGTGAAGGTTAAATATCAGCAGCTGATCACCAATAGTTTTGTTGAATGCAATCAGCTGCTGCGCTGGTGTCCGTCCGTCGATTGCACCTATGCGGTGAAGGTGCCCTATGCGGAGCCCCGTCGCGTCCATTGCAAATGCGGTCATGTATTTTGCTTTGCCTGCGGCGAGAACTGGCACGATCCGGTCCAGTGCCGTTGGCTAAAGAAATGGATCAAGAAGTGCGACGATGATTCGGAGACGTCCAATTGGATTGCAGCCAATACCAAAGAGTGTCCCAAATGCAGTGTTACCATCGAGAAGGATGGCGGCTGCAATCATATGGTCTGCAAGAATCAAAATTGCAAGCATGACTTTTGCTGGGTATGCCTCGGCTCCTGGGAGCCGCATGGCTCCTCCTGGTACAATTGCAATCGCTATGACGAGGATGAGGCAAAGGCGGCCCGTGATGCCCAGGAAAAGCTGCGCTCCTCACTGGCCAGGTGGGTGCCGCTTCCAATATGCATACAATATGCAATTGCAAATTGTTTAGCTAATCTATTCTTCTGTTTTATCAACAGATATTTACATTATTACAATCGCTACATGAATCACATGCAATCCATGAAGTTTGAGAACAAATTGTATGCATCTGTCAAGCAGAAAATGGAGGAAATGCAGCAGCACAACATGTCCTGGATTGAGGTGGGCCAACACATCAAATGAATGAATCTCTATAGAAATATAATTCGTATACCCTGAACCCATATTGATAAGGGCATAAGCGCTTTGTGCACAGCTATGCAACAGGCAGAAGGAAGCATCTCCGAACCCATAAAGTATTTATTATCTTGATCGGGACGACGAGCTGGCTCTATAATGTCCGCCTCTCTGTCCGTCTGTACGAACGCGTCGATTTGGGGAACTAAAAAACGCTATAGACTTGAAATTTGAAATATATCCTCTCGTGTGCCATACCCAGAACGAGTTTATCATTTTTTTTCTCTCTCGTTAATTCGTCTTATTTCCATAATATGAATAAAATATCAATTTTGAGAGAAGGTTTCTTAAGCATAACTCGAGAACTGTTAAAGCTAGATACATAAAACTTGGTATTGGGACTCTCTTATAGCATATACAGAATACGAATATTTCATTTTTCTAAGAACGACTCTATATACACTTTGTAGGCTCTGCGATAGGCTCTCTTATAAAAGAATACAATTATTCTCGAACGAACACGTTTTTGAAGGTAGAGTCTTGGCATATGCACACTTTTGCTAAGAAAAATGCATAAGGGTCGGACTCTAAGCACCGATTCTATGCGGAAATACATTTCGCAAAATCGTTTCCCCCATATGTTGAGATCTTCATCTACAGAGTGCTGGGCATTATTCATTCTCATGTCCCTCGATGCCCTTCACAGAATAGGTTCAGGGTTTTCCTTTATAGTTTAGGGTACAATGCTCGGTGAGATGATCTCTTAGGATGCGTGTCATGAGCGTTATGGAGCGTTTGCTATAGAGGATAGGAGCGTTTTGGATTGGATTTGTTTAGCTCCTTCTTCTACCAGGTCTTGATTAGCAGCTCCATTCCATTTCGAGACTCCATCTTGCATTTCGTTTACGGCATACATACATATATATTAACTAAAACTTCTATTTGTTGCCTAATGGCAGGTGCAATTCCTGAAAAAGGCTGTCGATATACTCTGCCAATGTCGCCAGACCCTAATGTACACATACGTCTTTGCGTATTACTTGAAAAAGAACAATCAATCCATGATATTCGAGGATAATCAGAAGGATTTGGAGTCGGCAACGGAGACGCTGTCCGAGTACTTGGAACGTGATATTACATCCGAGAATCTGGCTGATATTAAACAGAAAGTACAGGATAAATATAGGTATACGATATACAATATTATTATATATACTGATATATTTATAAATACATATTTCCAAATTGCAGATATTGTGAGAAGCGTTGCACAGTCCTGCTCAAGCATGTGCACGAAGGTTATGAAAAGGATTGGTGGGATTATACAGAATGACGCGAATCCTGGCTGGATAACTAAGGTGATGCAAAATCCGAGTGTAACTAGCAATTTGGCGTTAGCAGTAGCAGTATCAGCTAGCAGTAAGCATTAACAGCCGTAACAACAACAACAGCAGCAGCAACAGCCGTAACAGCAGCAGCAGCAGTGCAAGCAACAATTTTTAAACAGAACAACAGAAAACAACAACATAAGCAACAACAAAAGCAATAACTTTAGCATAAACAACACGTGTAACAGCAACAACAACAAGAACATGAACAAGAACAACCACACACAGAGGCACAACCAAATGTATGGAGTTTGAGGCAAGAACAAGCTAAATATGAGAATTGATTAAAGCCGCGCACAGAGAAATTCAAGCAATAACAAAAACAAAACAGTAAAAAAAACGAAGAAAAAAAAAATACAAATATTAAAATAAAACACAAAAAAAAAAACAAAAACAAAAACAAAAAGTTAAAAAAATAAAAAAATAAAATAAAACACAGACCGTAATGCAGTTGCGCAAGTTGTTGCATACCCAGAAAAATACGGAATAAGCGAAAAGTTATATTAAAATCATACTATATAAAATATATATATATATATATGTATATATATATATATACATTTTTTCTCTTCGTGTTGAGCAGCAACTTAACTGATCCCAGCAAGCATACACACACACACACACACACACACACACACACACACACACGCGCGCGCGCGCGCGCATTAGGAGTTGCTGTTTCCATATATATATAAATATAAAATGCAAAATTCATCGACATCAATTTTCACTTGGCTGTTCCAGTTAAATAATAAACAAAATGAAAAGAAGCATCAAGCGAATCAACATAATTATATGCAATAGAATAGATACACTCCAACACACACCCAGGCACAACCCACCCACACACACGCACACACACACACACACACAGTTAATATAGCGAGCAAATTGTAATAAACCGAGCTTGTAAGAATTGCCCGACTTTCGGGCTGTTGCATATGTTTGTGCTTTGTTTGTAGTTCTAGTTTATTCATTTAGCCATTTTTGTTTTTTTTTTTTTGTGGTTTCAACGAATTTGTAAACTAAATTTTCATTTTTTTTAAATCTATTTTCTTTTGTTTGTTTAACGCTGTATCGATTGCATATTATTTGTCTCTGATTCTGTTATAAAAAATATATATATATATCTGTATATATATATATATAGATATATTTACTTAGTCGCGTTTATCACAAAGCATATGAACATGTTGTCCATCATTATTTATTTAAGCAAACAAATAGCAATTCCCACAAACAATTTGATTTGTGAGCGATGCAAATTGCAGTTTATGGAAGCAATATATAAATATTATAATTATGTAAATGCAATATGTAATAAACAGAATTCAAGTTGTACATGTTAATAATCAACTGGTAGTAATGCACTCACACACACACACACACACACACACACACACGCATAGACACACTCACGCACGCAACCTTAAGAGTCCGTAGCTCTTCCTCACTCTTCGCCTTGTTTCACACGCGTTCCATCCAACTCTGCCATTAAACGTTAAGTTCTGGTAGTAGTACTCTACGCTGGAGAGCTGCTCCCGATTCCGGTCAAGTGCCGAGAATCGATTTCGATTTTAATCGTTGTACATATAGTTGAAATTGTTCATGGTTTCTCCTTAGGCTGCGCGCTGCTTTGCGAAAGGCGTTCGCCATGCGGCCTTTTGCCTCTGCGTTCTTCTCTCCGTTTGGCATTCTCGATTCTCTAGATATATACCTATACATATAGAAACATACATACATATATATATGTGTGTACATGTACCAAGTTTGTGCTACCAATAATATGTATAACAAGAGCTAAACTCATTGAAATGCTGTAAAAAGTTTAAAAGTTGTTCGACTCGAAACAATTGAAACAAAATAAATAAATATAAAAAACATTAAAAAATTATGAGAAAAAAAAAACAAAAAACAAAAAAAAAGACAAAATTGCTGTAAAAATTATGAGAAACTATGTATGTATAATTAATGATGAAATGTTGCGAAAACTAGTGAAAATAAAAATAAAAATAAAAAAAAAAAACAAATACAAAATATTCCTACGACTTTGCTAGGCTTCTGCAAATATCTTAGCTTGGCTTGCTCCCCAGTTTAAGTTCATTTTGTTGTTGCTATATTTATTAATTGTTAACTTTTTAATTTTATTCATTCATTAAAACTATTAATAATTTATTAATTCAAATTTTCGCATATAAAAATTAATTTTATAAATTAAATTCATCATTTTTTTGCTGTCAAAAAATTCTTTTTAATTTTAATAAGTGATAAAAATGATTCATAATTTATAAAAAACTAGTCTCACAAATTGAAGATATGAGGTTTATTTTGATTTTTCTGCCTAAATGATAACAATTATTAATAATTTATTAATATTTTTTTAATTTTCGCATATAAAAACTAGTCTTACAATTCATCATTTAATTTGTTTTTTTTTTAACACATTAATTGGTATTAAGAGCTTAAGATATGATGTTTATTTTTACTTTTATTTGTATTTTCTTTACCCTCGATTATGTTCTAGAATTATTAAGCAGCCGCATTGGTTGCATATGTATTGAAAATAATTTTAAACAAATTTTAGACTTGAAATCTTAACAAGTTCTGAGTAATGTTCGACTACGATTTCCAATTCCAACAAATGGCTAAAACACACATCGATTCTTGCGTGGAGCTACAAAGCGGAAACCAACTACATGTATGTACTTATTATTATTATTCCCTGAGCCCATTAAAAATGGGTAAAAAGGGTATTATGTATTTGGGCAAAAGTATGTAACAGGCAGAAGGAAGCATCTCCGCATCTCCCCATAAAGTATATACTTATATTCTTGATCAGCATCAACAGCCGAGTCGATCTTTCTGTCCGTCCGTCCGTCCGTATGTATGAACGCAGGGATCTCAGAACCTATATGAGCTAGAGAATTGAGGTCCTCATAGTCCATGCGCAGATCGAGTTTGTTTCCCATAATCGATAACTTGCCCCGTTTCCAAGTAATCGATAAAAATCGATATCGAAATCCTGTTTTTTGAGCAATTTCGGCAAATAATATGAGCTAGAGTCACCAAACTTGACATGTAGCTTCCAGAATAGCATATATATATCAAGTATCTTTCATTTTATACCTATTGCCTGTCGGAAGAAGAGGTGCAGGGTATCCTCTAGTTGGGAGCTCCCGACTAGAACCTCTTACTTGTTATTATTACTATTATGTCGTTGTAGAGGGTATTATAATTTTGTCTTGAAATGTATAATGCATAGAAGGGGAGACGTCTCCGACCTTATAAAGTATATATATTCTAGATCAGCAGCAACAGCCGAGTTGATATAGTTCAGACTGTCCATCCGTCCGTCTATCTGCCCGTCCGCTAGTCTATAGAATCTATGCGAGCTAGTCTCTCAGTTTTGAAGCTTCGTGAAACTTTGCATAAATCTGTCTTGTCGGAACTGACCGGATCGGATCACTATATCTTATAGCTGTCATGGGAACGATCGGTCGAAGATTGGTTTCAGGCTATAAACTCGGCATTTATATACTTATATTTATGTAAAATGTTATCTACATCGGAAAACTATGTCATAATAGCTGTCATGGGAACGATTGTTCGAAAATTTCTTTTCTATGGGAAACTTTATTATTCATCAGGATATCTTGATTAACTCAGGCATTTACTATTTGAACTATGCTGCTGACATAAAAGCCAAATCCCATCAAGACCGCTAAATTACTAAATTATTTAGCTCTATTGGCAGAATCAGCCGAAAAATTATAAATGATTTTGTGCATGGCAAAATATTCTGCTTTCCAAGATATTATCATCAAACTCAGCATTTACATTTGTAGAGCATTTACATGGAATGGTTATTTATTTTAAAGGTAATGTTCTTTAAAAAATTAAATAACTTTTTTTTTTTTTTTAGCATTTTTAAATATGGTAGAAACTAAGTTTGTGTCTCAGCCGACGCGGCATTTCAAATATGAGTTAAGCTTTAATTATTATAGATTTTAACTCGCTCGAAATTGCCAGAAATCAAAGCACAGTCTTCAGTTCTTCAGTTATTTGGGATATTAGTCAGATCTACAGCTTTCTCCTGCTGTTGATTTTTCCAAGCATTCCCCGACGAAGCTTTTGCATGGGGCTAGAGCTAGAGATAAAGATATATAGATATATCTGTATATCTGTATATCTGTTCATGTATCTATTGAACGTGTCTATTTGACTCTTGCTGTGTATTTATTTAATTAACGTTAATTCTGGTTTTCAGCTAACTTTGCCAATATTTGGCTGACGCTGCAAAAATTCATTGAGCATATAAATATGAGGTAAGTCGCGTGTGCGCGCATCCCACGTATAGCAAATGCAGATACAGATACAGATACAAATGTATCTGCTATTCGTATTTGTATCTGTATCTCTTAAATGCTTTTCAATGCATGTATGTATATTTAGCTCGTTGAATGTGTTGGATGCGTGCCGTGAATACCAAAATGTACCGCGAGCTTGTGGGCGAGGTTGCGGCTGGGCTGGGCTGGGGGCTAAGCCTGTGGGCGGGGTTGTGGGCGGGGTTGTGGGCGGAGTTGTGGGTGAGGCAGCCTGGCTAGACATCCATTGATCTTCGCCCTAATCAATAAGATAGTTAGCATGAGTGGCAGCTGCATTTTGTGCTCTCAAGTCGCACGATTAATTGAGATGCTGTTATGTTTCTAATTTAAGCAACTAAGAACGAATCCAACCGACTGACAAATACTCTGTGCACAGACTGTAAGCGCACAGATTGACTCTCAAACTGTGATTAGATGAAGTATCGTTACGTTTTCTCAATATTTTTGGCTTGCTTTTTGTAGGAATTTAGCTTTAGTTGGAGAATTTTAGCCTTAGAACTTTAGCATATATCGATTGTCTGTCTCCTCAGCTCAGAGGCGTGGTCCAAGCTTTAAGTACTTTGTCTGACGAGAACATGAACTTGTTTATGTTCCAAGCATATCACTATATTACCTATATAAATATATGGCTGCAATCATAAAAGATAAGTATAATCGCCTGTTTGCAGAAGACGGTTAAGGGTATCCCCTAGTCGGGAGCTCCCGACTAGAACCTCTTACTTGTTTTAGTTTAGTTTAGTTTCTTAGGCTTCTATAGGAACAATCGGGGAACAAAAAACCACCTGCAGTTCTTTCAGAATCATATAGCTCGAATATAAATTATACTCGCTTATTATCTTTTGGTATGGTAATTTTCTGTTCCTGCACCAATCATTCCTATTGCAAAAGACTTCCTTTCAGTTAGTTTAGTTCAAAAGATGACGTTTCCTATGAGGTTTTCCAACATTGTTGTATTAACAATTATTGCTTAGAACAAACATCCAGTAACTGGTTAAGATGAAGATCAGTACGAAATCCCCTTTTACCTAGGTTTAATTGGCGCAACCTTTCGAAATGATCTGTTCCCAGCAGCTAACTGGTTTAACCTTTCGAAATGATTTGTTCCCAGCAGCTAGCTGGTTCAACCTTTCGAAATGATCTGTACCCAGCAGCTAGCTGGTTTAACCTTTTGAAATGATCTGTTCCCAGCAGCTAACTGGTTCAACCTTTTGAAATGATCTGTTCCCAGCAGCTAACTGGTTCAACCTTTCGCAATTATTTGTTCCCAGCAGCTAACTGGTTCAACCTTTTGAAATGATCTGTTCCCAGCCGCTAACTGGTTCAACCTTTTGAAATGATCTGTTCCCAGCCGCTAACTGGTTCAACCTTTCGAAATGATCTGTTCCCAGCAGCTAACTGGTTTAACCTTTCGAAATGATCTGTTCCCAGCAGCTAACTGGTTCAACCTTTTGAAATGATCTGTTCCCAGCAGCTAACTGGTTCAACCTTTCGCAATTATTTGTTCCCAGCAGCTAACTGGTTCAACCTTTTGAAATGATCTGTTCCCAGCCGCTAACTGGTTCAACCTTTTGAAATGATCTGTTCCCAGCCGCTAACTGGTTCAACCTTTCGCAATTATCTGTTCCCAGCCGCTAACTGGTTCAACCTTTCGTTCCCAGTAGGGAACGCTGTCATCTAGGTGTAGAATAGTTGGAGTCCAAGTTATTGAAGCCTTGAAACCACGAGGAAAATGTTTCAATTTGGGATCTGATTAAAAATGAAAATTCCGAAACTGTTTTGCAGCCTTGGTTCCTAGAAGTGGAGCGTAATCTCGAACGCATGACGTATTAATTCCCCCATGACAGTCTCACATAAGACTCTGCCAATGAATTATTCTATTCGTATTCATAATTCCCAAAACGATTCCAGCTCTTCAGCTGCCATAAATTGTCACATTTTCTTCTTTACAATTATGTCTTGTTTTCTATTTTGGGATAATTATTCATATTGCTTCTGCGTTGAATAAAAGTAAATTTTGATCATATAATCATAGTTTTTTTTTTTGAATTTTTATTTATGAAACTTGTATGAAATGAATTTCTAAAACTAACTTAGAGAATGCATTTCTGTAGATGAATAGTGTATATATTTGAGTATATATATGTATAAAACTGTATAGATATGTAGAGAAACGCGTTATAATTGCGTTTAATCGATTTTCACTCATTTTCCGCGCCTGTTGGCGGAATAGGCCACAAAAAGAAAGTACTGCAAGCAGTTCAACTGATATAATTATATAAAATGGAAACAATTGAATAAAATAAATAAATAAAACATTTACATTTTTTTTTTTTTTTGTTGCGTGATGTTTATTCTGTATTTGGGAATTTTTGTTTATATGCTTTTCATTGTTTTATGTAATATAATAAGGTTTTTTGTTTATTTTTTTTTTTAAATTTTTTGTTTGTATTTTTATATGGTAACTAAAATTTACAAATTATCGTTTTCTTCCTGTGCTCTGCCCTAAATAACGATTGAGAGAAAAAAAAAAACAAAAAAATATATATATAATAATAATCTTCATGGTAATAATGTAAATTTATACATTAAAACATTGTTGTTGGTTGTTGTTGTATTTTCAGTTTTTAGCTTGATTTATATATATGTGTGTGTGTATGTATAGGTATATATGTATATATATGTATGTGTATTATTATGTAACATGCATTAATAATAGCAATAATAATAGTAAGAATAATAATAATAATAATAACAACAATAACTGCCAGCAGGCGTTGCTGCTCTCGCATTGATCCCTGCTTGATCCTTCGTCTCTCTTCTGCTGCCATCCAGCCGATCCTCAACCCAATCACCTCTCTCTCTCTCTCTCTCTCTCTCTCTCTCACTTTCTTTCCTTCTCTTTTGACTCTGTTTTAACTGTTTTTGCTGCTGCTGCTTTTAGCTGGCGCCGGCGCTTGCCAAATTAGTTTTTTTTTTGTTATTTATTGTTTTGTAGTTTTTTTTTTTCATTTATTCCTTTTTTTTTTTTAGTTTTACTTACTACCAACAACTACAAAATACATACATATCGATATAATGCTATCGATAGACATATAAAGATACATATACATATATATATATATATATATATATCTTCTCGTTGGCTTTAGGGCATTTTTAAATTCCGTTGGACAAACAAAAATAATAATAATTGAAAAGAAAAACGAATGAAAAAAAAACAGGTATTTCCTCTTAAAAGCTAGACACAAAAAAAAATCGTTATCGTTATCGTTATCGTTATCATTAATCATAATTACTGACGATCCGCAAAAATCGTAATATGCGTAAATACATACGTACAAGGAAAAGACAATACGAGGGGCTGAGTGCTTGGTTGGCGGTAGCATGGTTGATGGTTGACGGAGGAGGGTGGAGGGGGGGGGGTAGGTTCTGGTATTTTCTTCTGTTTTTTTTTTTTTTTGGCTGTTTTGGTATATACCGTATTTAGTATTAGTGTTGTTTTTTTTTTTGGGTATTATATTGAGTGGGTTGAGTTAACGCGTGGCTTATCAAAGATTTATCCACATGGATATTAATTGAGCTCCTTGCGCGTCGTATTGGGCAGCAGCAGGCACATGAGACCGCCGCCGATTAGGAGGCCGGATACAATGAATGTCGGCACCGGGCAGAAATGATCGAGCAGCTGGGCAATCACAATGTTGCCAATGATGCCACCAAGACGCGCCGCCACCATCGATATGGCAACGCCGGTCGCACGCAACTTGGTGGGGAATACTTCGGTGATGAGACAGTCGAGGGCCGCATTTGCCGCCGATATGGCACCACTGAAAACGGCCGATACGAGCAGATTCTGCAAAGAGCTGCGCACCAAATACATGAGGGCAGAGCAAATGCCGGCGGTCATGGTGCCGGCAATTAGAAAGAATCGTCTGCCCAGCATATCCATGCCCAAAATGGCAAACAGATTGGCCGGCAGTGCGGATGCCAGGGTTATCAGCGATTCCATGAACACCGATGAGGGTATATCCGAATTGCAGGTGCCATTATTGCTGGCGGCCTGACTCTGATTGACAATGTACTCGGTGACGGTGCATATGTCCGCCTGTTGCTGTGGATGGGTCTTCTCGAACTCCTCGTAGCGATTGAACACCTCCGGGAACCACATCATCAGGCCGTAGTAGCCAATGTGGAATGTAAAATTGATGGTGATCGAGACGAGCGTAAATCTCAATATTGGCGTTTTGAAGAGGTCGCGACTGTGATCGACCATGCCGGTGATCATGCGATTATATTTGCCCTTGAAGCCAGCGGAGCTCTCTGTGGCCAGCTTCTCGTCAACCTCCAGATCGTATACCAAATACTCTTCGGGCTTTTTGCGTGTGTTCGTCACAAAGATGCCGCGAAATATGGCCAGGGCCTTGTCCTTTTTGCCACGGGTCAGCAGAAATTTGGGCGATTCCGGCAAATAGAAGAGCAAAAAGCCAACCAGAAACGATGGGAACGAGCACACCAGCAGAAAAATGCGCCACGAATTGTATGTGAAATATGGCGATGTAACGCCAATTTTTGTCGGAATGATCAGCCAGGCCAGGCCGGCCACAAACAGATTACCAAAGGTCCAGAAGGCAGCCATGAAGCTAAGCATGGAGCCGCGTTTCGCTTTCGGTTGGAATTCGGCGAAATACGACCAGATGACAGGACCACTGCCGCCCAGCCTGTAAAGAAAACGAAAAAACTCAATGAATTAATAACGCGCCAAACCAAATGTTAAATGAAGCTAACATGCACTTTCATAGCAGTCAGCCAGTGAGAGCGACAGGGCGAGAGAGAGAGAGAGAGCGAAACGTGACGAGTCATGGCCGATTAATGTTATTGTGTAAAATCGACTCCCAGTTTCAATTCGCATAAGCAATTAGCAAACGATTGGCAAAACTAATCAACATGAACACAGTCACAGTCTGCAAATAGCAGATGGAGTGGGCGGCGGGGGGGGGCAGCGGGAGGGTGCCACTGGGATTTAGCTGGCTGAGTCAGAGAGGCCAAGGCAAATGCTGTTTTCCCCCATTTTTGTTTTGTTTTTTTTATTTTTTTGGGGCAATTTCGCATGCGGCAGGCCTGTAATATGAAAATATGTATGACATATGTATATGTTTGTACGTTCGCACAACTGGCCAGAGTCTTAATTAGCATAAAAAGTCACGATATTGCGGCTCAAATATTTTGTTGTTATTTATAACATAGTTAATTGAATTAACACCTCGGCACCCGAATACCCCCAACCATGCTGGCCGTGTGTCACTAGATCAACACAGATAGAGAGCGAGAGCGAGAGAGTGAGAGAGAGAGAGAGAGACGGACGGACGGACGGACAATTGACTGCATGTGTGTATCATTGAATTTTGATTATGTGCTGTTTGTTTATCTCATGTTTATGTTAAAGCCCATGTTAAATGTTAACAGCTAAAAGTGACTTGTTTACGAATCGCTAACATTTTGCGTCAGTGTGGCAACGCCAGGCTTAACATTCCTTTGCAAAGCTGCCAGCCTGTAAACTGCCTGGTAAACTTGGGCAGCTAACGACATAAACGTGAATTAACAACGATTGTTTTTTTTTTGCTTTTTGTGTGAATGGAAAATGTGAAAGTATAAGGTATTTTTGGTTGAGTGTGTACTTACGCAGCGCCATTGAGAAAGCGAAAGAGCATGAAATAGACGTAACTTTGCGAAAACGACGAGGCAACAATGCACAGACCGTTCATGAACGAGATGACAATCAGTATCTTTTTGCGTCCAAAACTGTCGGCGATGCTGCCCCAAAAATAGGCGCCAACCATCATGCCAATGAATATGATCGAATTTAGCCATCCCTTCGTTGCGGTATTCAAATCCAAATCACATTGGGCCGATGGCAATATGAACGACATCGAGATGACATCCATTTCCTCCGACGTACTGACCAGCCCACAAATGGCCAACAGTATATAATGGAATTTGCCATATTCGCACAGCTCGATTGCCCGCTCAAAGTTGGCGACTATCGGCCGATTCGGTGGCGGCAACGGCGTCTTTCGCTTCCCATCCTCATCGGAGCTAGTGTCGCCGCCGGCACCGCCAGCACCGCCAGCGCCAGCACCACCAGCGCCAGCGCCGCTACGCTCTACGTCCTGATGCTTGCCATTGGTATTTGGTTCCGGCTCGTAGCCGCGATTATCTGCCGCAAATTGATATTCCGGCTGTTTAACGCCCGTGCCCAATGAATACGGTTGGATGATCGCACGATTATCAATATGCGCTATCGCGTTGCTCCTATTGCTATTCGAGCCGGTTAGGCTGGGTGAATTGTTTGGATTGATTGCTGCGCTCCCTGCGTTCCCTGCGCTCCCTGCGTTGCCAGCGTTGCCAGCGGCTGCTGCGTTATTCTGATTGTAGTTTGGTTGTAGGCCAGCTTCTACATTATAGGCTAGAATACGAAGCAAACAAATTGTATATAAATACTTATTGACAGAGCAATTAAACTATTGGATCGGCTTTGTTTGTTTACTTACATTCGCTTTTACTTTTTGCAGAATCACCTTCTACCATTCTATAGTTCAAGTTTTTGTTTGGTTTTTGTGCGCGTAGCAAAAAAAAAAAAATGAAATTAATTGAACTTTGGTGTGGATTGATTTTTTTGTTTTCCTTTTTGTTTTTGGTTTTTCCTCCGACTAGTTAGTAGATCTTCTACTTTGGCAAGCGTTAATGTTCAGAAAAGTACAGTTATGCTTTAATCTTTTGGTGATCTGTAAAGAAAAAAAAAGAAAATGTTGTTTTAGCAGGAGCATTAGGCTAAGGTTTATTATCATCAGCTGTTGTTAACATGAAGTTAACATGCGCCTCAACATTCGCTTTAACATAGGCCTTAACATTCGCATATAATTCGCTTTAACATGCGCCTTAACAATCGTTTTAACTTTCGCCTTAACATTCGCCTTAACTTTTGCCTTAACATTCGCTTTAACATTCGCTTTAACATGCACTGCACTTGTTGATTTCCTCAAGTATCTATAGGCTCAGCGACCCATCATCGGCCAATACAAATCGACCCCACGCTCGATCGGAAGATCGTTCAATTGGGCGTCTAAATTAATAGCCCATTAAAGTGTAATTGAAGAAAATGAATAAATGGTATACAAATACAAATGCAAACACCAACTGTGTGTGAGTGTGTGTCTATATACATACATATGCATATGGCAATGATGATCGACGCCTGAATGCGGCCGTAGATCGTCTAATTGACGACACAAACGCTTGCCCGAAGCGCTCAGTCACATAACGCCCTAATTGTTTAATAAAAAATTATGCCCAAAAATAGACAAGCGAATGAGCCAAAGGCGTGCAAAATAAAAATACAAATATTAAAATTAAATAATAATCATAACACACATATAAATGGAAACGATCAAGAAATGTAACCAGCCATTGCGACGCATTCATTAACGGGTAATTGCAGTCGCATAATAATATTAATAATCCCGAAAATGTGCGACTAATCGCTGCGCCGCCCGTTAACATAGCGCCTGCTCACTGTTAAGCGAGCCGATTTCAAGGCGAGCGGTGAAACTTGTTTGCTTATTAAAGGTGAAAACAAAAGCAATATGCGCGTTACAAATCCGCGCTGGCTGCTGCTATTCGATAATTGCATATAGATATTGACATTCTTGCGGTAACCGAGCTGCACATGTCAGGCGATCGCTGTCAAAGGGCAGCCGCTTGCATGTCCAATTGGACGGACTGTTCGCATGCATGTTAGCTAACAGCCATCACTGTTAAAGGACTGTCTGTTGGCTAACAGCGAGGGGACCTGTCTGCCGGCTGTTGAAATGAACAGCAAGCGCTGTTAAAGGGCAGCCATTGCTGTTACTGTTTACGTTGCCATTTCCACTTCCGCTGATCGTGTGACAGCAAAACCGTGATCGCAGTGACCGGTGACCGGTGACCGGTGACAGTTGCGTGACTTCTCATTTGGCTGGCTTTGTTGTTGCCGATAGCCGCTAATGCTGATGTTCTTGCTGTTGTTGTTGTTTTAATTTATGATTTATGGCGCGCAACGCAGCAATCTTTCACTTTATTTTTTATTTATTAAACAAAAAAAAATGTAATAAATTGATGGCGACAACAACAGCAACAATTATGTACATCAAATCGTTTTACATTGAACCTGCCAAGATAACAAACGGCGCTCGCATTTGAAATGAAGGAGAACAGGAACCGAAACCAAAATCGAAATAGAAATCGAGACAAAATCCGAAAATCGTATCGAAAACGAGCTTTCGAAAAGCAGCACAACGAGAAGTGGAAGAACAGAGCTAACGAGTTGTTGCACATAAACTTAATTAATTATGCATTATTTTTTTTTGTATGCGAGTCGCAGCAGACGCGTTTCAATTCCAGCACGTTCCGCTGTTAATAAGCCAAGCGGCGCGTAAACAATGTAACTAATAATAATCGTATTACTACTCAGCAAAGCATCTGCTAAGCATCTTAGCATCTGCACAATCGCAATCGCAATCGCATAATCTTAGAGCCTTAATCGCTTTGACCTCCGCCCACGCTTCCGCAAAATGCCTGCCGCGAGGGCCCTTCACCAGATTTACATATGCCGAACGGCCTTCGTGCCAGGTCGTGGGCAGATCGGTTGGGTGCGTGCCTATGGCCAAGATAATGTCTACCGATTCCCAACCGATTTATGTTATGCTTACCAAGCAAGTGAGAGAGAGAGAGAGAGAGAGAGCGGGGGGCGAGAGGGAGGGAGGGGAGCGCTTAGACAATTTATGGTAATAATATCAGTTTCCAGTTTATTTGTTTATGATCGCGTTCGCGCATTATTAACTCTTAGCGTTGTTTATTTGTCATAGAAGCAAACACAATTAACAACAATAAATAAACGCAGTGCAACTGAATGGAATAGTATATACTCCGCGCTTTGAATCAATCTCAGACTCGGACTCGGACTCGGACTCGAATTGGCTACAATGTCAGCTCGGGCTAAATGAATGAATGAGGATGAACATAACGTTGAGGGGGTCACATGGAAAGTTGGGGGGGGGGGGGGGGGGAGGCGGGGCGGAGTGGGTAACTGGGAACTGGCACTCTCTATATGGCGCAGCATGTTTTTTTATTTTGATTATTTTTATTTCGTTTTGTTTTGCATATCCGATACTAATTAGCACTTGCAAACGATATAGAAATTCCATTTTATATAAATTTCTTTATTGTTTATGATCTGGCACACGGAACGTTAAGGCCATAAGAAATTGCATTTTATGTGATGAGTATCGTAACGTAAGAGTATCGAGTATAATTGGCCATAGGTAAGCCATAGATAACCCTTGGCTCGATTTGAGTGGCTTTTAATGGGTAAAAAGAGGGTATATTGGGTATATAAGGTATGCAATGAGCAGAAGGCCAGTCAAGGGATCTTTAAATTTTAAAAATATATATTTTTTTTTCGATTTCAGCTTCCATTTTGAGGCACTTTTTTACTCGAGAACTTGAACAGCTAGCTCGTATAGTTAATACAGAACAGGAATATTTCACTTTTCGAATAACTGCTCTCATTAGCTCACACTCGGAGCACGCTTATTTGTAGGGTTGCAGCCTTGGGACTTGATATGTACATTTTCATATATGCCATATTTAAGCACATCAAATTTCACAAAGATCCGACTTTAAACAGGGAAGTTATTTCAGAACATCCTCGCCAAAGAGTGGGGTATGGTAGAAGGAGAAGCGCAGCAAATGATATACGTGCGTGCGTGCGTGCGTGCGCGCGTGCGAGCGTGCGTGTGTATTTCTGTTATGCATCTGCATGTAAGAGGAAGCTGTAATGTTTGCAGCGCCAGCTTGTGGCTGGGCTAAGGGTATCTGTTAGTCGGGCAGTCAGGACTCGAGCACTTGGACTTGTTTTTAGCTAAAATGCAGTTGCTAATTTGGAACGTTCTCATGGCGCGGCACTGAT
This sequence comes from Drosophila montana, assembly GCF_035044405.1. Taxonomy (NCBI): domain Eukaryota; kingdom Metazoa; phylum Arthropoda; class Insecta; order Diptera; family Drosophilidae; genus Drosophila; species Drosophila montana. Next base: position 84,686 of record NW_026998492.1, read on the forward strand.
TTACACATTTGATTTGCTACATATATTCTGTTACCTTCTGTTGTAATACTCAAGTACGCGTCGCACTTGTTGATTTCTATCCGCTTTCGTTTTTGTTTTCTTTTCGATTTATATATGTTTATATTTTCTTATTCCACGAGCTTTTGTGTTTGAAAATTATTAAATATGAATAGTTTTGTTTTGTTTAGCTCAGCTGTGCGCTGCACTTGTCACTTAATTTTGTTATGATTATGAACTATAATTTGCTTGATTATAATTAATGCAATTTGCTCTAATTTTTCTTTTTGTGTGTGTGTGTGTGTGTGTGTGTGTTTCCTTTGCCTGTGAGTGTGCGTGCGTGTGTTGTTGTGTGTGTTGCCTATTCGTATTCTCGAATTATTTGTCAGCTGTGCAGCGTGTGCTTGTATTTGTTATTGTTTTTTTCGCTTGTCGTCTTTTTTATAGTTCTTGTTCTTGTTGTTGCAGTTTTGGCTAACAGCTTGAATTTGGCCTGCGACAACATTAATAACTGTAAATTTGCGGCGAGAAATTAAGAATTCGCATTTGGCTAAACGAAAACCAAAAAAATTGATTAAAACAATAAAAAAATCAAATTAATTGTTCAAAGCGAACGCGCGACAATTGAGCAAAACGCGTCGTTTCTCGATTGTAGTTCTTATTTATTTATTTATTTATTATTTTCGTATACTCTATGTTATGCGTGTGTTTATAAATGGGTGCTATGCGTATTGGTATTGGTATTTGTATTTGTTTTTTTTTTTTTTTTGTTTTGTTTTGTATGTTACTCGGTAGTTGGTTAACGGGAGCGATCTCGAAAAACGTTCGAACGCGCCAAACAGTGGAAAGTATCTGAGACGCGTTACGCGCGCGCTTTTAAATACTTACACCGAGCCGCGGAAAAAATTAAAAACAACATATATACATATATCTGAGCCGGGGGAGCGTGCGAGCGCGCTGTACACGCACCAACAGCGCCAATAACATAGCAGCAGATCAATACCAGTGCGCGTTAACAGTAACATTTAACGGCGCGCGCTAACAGTGCGATCAATAACAGTGGGCAGCAGAGAGCACGAGCGTTGCTGCTGCGGCTGCTGCGGCTGCTGAGGCTGCGGCTGATAAGCTGATGGATTTGTGTGTGTCGCTTTTCAGCTTAACATTTCTCTTAACATAGCCCAGTCATGCGAGGCGTGTTATCGTGATTTGATGTTATGCTGCGCAGCAAATAACATGGAAACATGGACAGTGTTGCCAGAGATGGGAAATTGAGCTGTTGAGCCGGCAGGTAAAGTTCTTGTCTTTTATTAGTAGCTTTGTTTTTGTCTTTTATAGCTAAGTTGATGAAAGCGACAACAGAAATGGTCAATATATAAATATATTGATATGTATACATAAATATATGTGCACATATATAGAAATTTAGTTCTGGTAAGACCCATTAATTGTCCGTTAGCTAGTTTATTCTCGCTTGATCTTAACTTCTTGCTGTTGAGCGTCAAAGTCAGTTCGATTTACAATCATAAAGCACTCATTGGAACGAATGGAAAACAATGGGCTGCAATACTAAAAAATATATGTATATATGTATTTAATAACAAATATCGAATACAACAGCACACAGCTCAAATGGCATAGTATATGACAAATATTTTCATACATGCTATCTATCTGTAAGGGTATTTAATATGCGGCAAGCCGAAAAGAACTCTATTTGTTTGACATTGGATTTAACATGAATGTGCATAACACGATATGGAATATCACGTTTCTGAGCCAGCGCATAAACGCAGCAAATGCGCCCAGCTCGGGCTTAATGAATATTGAAAAATTGTGAGCGCAAATGAGATTTGTAATATGCTAATTAATTGCATAGATAACAACAACAACAACGAGAAGAAATCGGAATCGGTTGGGTCCGAGTGTGGCAAACTGTACCACAGCAATTGCATTCTTTAGTTAATGATATTGTTATTGTTGTTATTGTTGTAAAATGCAGCTCTGATTGGACTGCTGCTGCTGCTGCTGCTGCTGCTGTTGGGGAGCTGCTCTTTCCGGGTACGCTGAGACAGCAAACAGCTGCTGATAAGCCGACGAGCAGAGAATAGAGTTTGTTTTGATTTATATACATATGTACATATATGTTTTTTAAAATTTATTTTTGCGCTTGCTGCGAGGCGGCCGTGCAATGAACTTGATTGATATCGAAAAGCTGAGCCAAAGAACTTTACTAATAATAATTATGAAATTGTGCAATCGCAAGCCCAATGCACTTGAACCATGGACCTGCACGGCAACAGAGAGCGAGAGAGAGAGAGCGAGAGAGAGAGAGAGAGAAAAAGAGGGCGATGTGTGACAAATAAGAGCTAGTTGACAGATGAATATATGTACATATATATTCGAGGGAATTAAGTACATTAAGCAATTAACAACAACTGCCAGCGGCTTAACTGATCAAAGACGAACGACATTATATATATATATATATATATGTATATATTATTGATACACTTTAATCGATGCCACATACTACATGGAGCTCGTGTGCGCTCACCATGTGACTCAGTGTGGCCAGAGTTTCTCAGCTGAGAGATTCTGCTGCTGATTGGAACTCGTAATGCTTGCACGCAATATAATTACACACACACACACACACACACACACGCACTTCAAAGGAAAAGGAAAACAAACAGTTTCTGAATGCATAATTAAATGTTGTTTTTTTTTTGGTTTTGGGTTTTTTTCTTTAAATATTTTAAATATTTCATTTTATTTATTCGAGTGTATTTATTAATATGCATGCATAAATGACTCAGACAGCAGATATTTTGTTGTGTTATCTCGAAAACAATTTCCGAAAATATTCGTTTTTTGTTTTGTTTTTCATTTTATTTTTGTTTTTTTTTTTTTGACTTTGTGCACTTTGTGACGTCTACGGATCAGGAGGCCAGGCTCTCAAAGTCAAGAATCAAAAAATACACCTGCCGAAATGTGGCTTAGATTGTTTCCACAATCCAACAGGTAAAAAAAGAAAGGGCACTCTGAACCTTAAATACAGGTGCAGAAATATGGCCAAGATTGTTTCGACCACTGTCATATAATATATTAGTCAAACGATTTGAGATTTGGTCTGGCAGCTATTTTGGAAGTATTGGGAATGTGATAAAGTCCCTCGATTTGAGAAGCTTGCAGAGACTCGCAATTGGTTTTCATGATGCAATGTTCATTTTAGACCAAACATTTCTACAGTAACTAGATGATATAGTGGCTCGATCTGGCTGAATCTTATATATGTATATATGTATACTGTCTATAACAGAAAGATGAAAAGAAAGCAAGTCTCTGAAGGAAATCCTTAAAGCTAACACACTCGGCTGTTAAAATTCTTATCCTTGCACAAGGACAAATAATATTACCAGGCGTTAATAATGTTTAGTGTGTGCATTTTTAGGTAGGAGGATATTTTAATATATTGTAACGCATAGAAGGAGACAGCTCCAAGCCCATAAGAAATATATGTACATATATATTCTAGATCAGCATCAACAGCCGAGTTGCTATAGACATGTCCGTCCGTCCGTCCGTCTGTCTGTCCATCTGCCTGTCCGTCAGTCCATCCGTCCGTCCATCTGTCCGTTTGTCTGTTTCTATGCGAACTTGTCTCTCAGCTTTAAAGTAATCGTCTTGACATTTTGCATAGCAACCATGGGAAAGATCGTCCGAAAATTAGGTTCTAGTAGTTTGTTGTTTCATGATATCTTGACCAAATTCCGCATTTATAAGTTTCATTAGTCTTATCATATATATTTATATATTTGTAAAATCTTATCTATCGAAAAGTAGGTTCTTGTATGAACAACTTTTCTGTTCATCAAGATATCTTACACAACCCAGGTTTTTACTTTGTGTACCCTGAACCCATTAAAAATGGGTAAAAAGGGTTTATTGTATTTGTGCAAAAGTATGTAACAGGCAGAAGGAAGCATCTCCGACCCCATAAAGTATATATATTCTTGATCAGCATCAACAGCCGAGTCGATCTTTCTGTCTGTCCGTCGTTCCGTATGTATGAACGCAAGGATCTCAGAACCTATAAGAGCTAGAGAAATTTTAGCTGCAGGTCCTCCTAGATCTGCGAGATCGAGTTTGTTTCCAATATTCGATAACTTGCCCCGTTTCTAAGTAATCGATAAAAATCGATATCGAAATTCTGTTTTTTGAGCAATTTTGGTAAATAATATGAGCTAGAGTCACCAAATTTGACATGTAGCTTCTAGAATAGCAAATATATATCAAGTATCTTTCATTTTATACCTATCGCCTGTTGGAAGAAGAGGGTTCAGGGTATCCCCTAGTCGGGAGCTCCCGACTAGAACCTCTTACTTTTTAAACTTACATGTGAGCGAAATCCTATCAAGCTATATTATCAAGCCAAATCCCATATTATAGGGTTCTATAGGTAGAATCAGTCGAAAAATGAGTTCTTGTATGGCAAGATATTCTGTTTTCTACGAAATTTGCATTAAACTCAGCATTTACGAACTAACGTCTACAAGAGCATTAAATCCCTTCTTTTCGTTTTTCTTGTCAAGAGATTTATGTGAACTAAATGGCAATTTTTGGAACGTTCTCTTTCGAAATGTTGTGTTGTGTGAGAAACGTGCCTGGCTTATGGCAACGACATTCGAGATACTGCACAATCGCCCCGCTGCGTCTTACATAGCTGCTGTTAAAATATATTTAAATAATTATATATACGTTTTCTTCTTTTGGACTAAATTAGCTCGAGTCCACGAGCGATCGCTGGCTTTGCGTGCATTTTGCTATCGATTGAAAGACGTGTTCTCTGCCCTGTTTGGCTTTTTGTTATTGTTTTTGACTTGTTTTTTAATTTTCTTTTTATTTTGGTATTTGTTTTTGTTGGAATCGCAATTGTTTGGCTGGCCATAGTTAAATTAATTAGCATTTGAATTGTTTACAAATTGTTGAAATGCAATTGTCCGCGTCCCGTCAACAGAGTTCAACATGTTGTTATAATTATTGCATTGTTTGATTGTTAGCTCCATTATGATTATCGGACAAGCAAGTGTGCTCCAGTCGGGCGTGCTCGACTAGCAAATACTCTTAAGGCAACGACTGTGCTTCTTCTTCACCGTTAAACTTCGGTGTTTGTTGTCCGATCTTCATGAAATTGTGCAGTGCTTAAATATGGCACGCTTAGCTCTAACTTTGAGAAAGAGTTTTTGTTTTCCGTTTTGATAAAAATGGTAGAAGGTATCAAAAAAAATGAAGATATTCTTAATGTTTATATGCTAAACGGGAGCCTACACAACGAGTTGGGCGTATTTAACTATTATATTTATCAAGTTATTCTTCAAAAATCATGCCTCTTTTGATTTTGGTGTATATATTTTCCAAAGTCCAAGTCTCTAGCATTATTGGCGATCGATCTTAGCGATGATAGCTTTATGATATTGCCTAAGAGCCTAAGCTGTCTCTGGTTTTCGACGGAAATGGCTCTACACGGATCCTAGATGGATGGAGAAACATAGCTTTAAAGCTAGAACCAGTGTTGCCAACCTTCGCTTCCCAAAAGTAGCTAAATTCTATAATAAAGAAGCTAAAAATAGCTCAATTTGTAATTTGGTGTCAATTGTGCGTGTTGGGATGCCTTTTTTTCGGCTGTGTATCTCTAAAAATAGCCAAATATGGCTAGAAAAAAGCTGGATTAGCAATAAATAGGTGTAAAGTTCATGTGAAGATGCAAAGAAAGCTAAGATCCACCTCTGAAAATAGCCAAATATAGCTATAAAATAGCTGATATGGTAATAAAAGGTTCCTGCTTTCGGCTGAGGACCTCTGAAAATAGCCAAATATAGCTAGACAATAGCTGAATAGGCAACACTGGCTGATGCCAAGATCTATATAGACCGTGAATCTGTAAATATAAATTTCGTGTGTCTCAGTTATGGCTCGAAATTCGATAGAACTTTTGAGCAATAAGCCAACTACTTGAATGGTTGCTGCATGCGCTGTGGTTGTTGTCCTCGCTGCAATTGACATTGCCTTGGTTCAGTTTTGAATGTTGCTGCTCTTGTTGTTCTTAATAAAATATATATACTCATATATATATATATATAATATAATATATTTTGGGGGCGTGTTTTGAATGCACATAAACAAGCTGCCAAGTCAAATAACAAAATATCAAAAAAAAACAAAAAAATCTGTAAACAATGGCAACAATCTGCGAATGGTCTGCATTTGTATCTGTATCTGCAGCCGTGTGTATCTGTATCTCTCTTTGGCTGTATATATATATGTTTGTATCTTTTGCTGTGGCGCATAATTCAACTGCGTGCGCCCAAAACTTGTTCGAATCGGTTTTCGTTTGTTTCTCATATGCCGCCTCTCAATTGGGCCACGCCCCGCTGACGCCCTTTAGCCACTTGTTTATTGTCTTCTTTTCCGCGCAACTTTTTTCTTTGCTAACATTTCAATTAATTGTTCGTTTAATTGAAAACAATGTGCGAAACGCAAAGAAAACCGCATCGAAATCGAAATTGGAACCGAATTTGAAATGGCAAATTGTGAATTGGGTAAACTAAAAAAATATTTTCATTGCCTGCTCTCAAATGTTGCTACTTATGCTCAATAGAAGCGTGACTAATGATCAGCGGCTGGTGAAATGCTAAAGCTCACTTGACAACATCGAGCCCCGATCGAGCCTAGTCTCAATGCTGACTCAGCGGCAGAGAGAGAGAAAGAGAGAGAGAGAGAGAGAGAGAGAGAGAGAGATGACTAAGAGAGAGTGGAAGAGAGAAGATGTCTACAAAGTAATTGATCATCAGAAGAATTCAGGCGTCCTTTGCTGCAGTCATTACTGATCACGTGATCGTGTTTTGGAACTACGATTGCATATAAATTCATGAAGATCTGATTCTGCAATGTCTCGCGCACGATCGCTGTAAGAACTGCAGTTGCTGGCACTTGAAGATCTTTTGTAGATCAGTGATCGCCAATACAACAACTCTTAGGGATATATTTTGGAAAACAATTTAAAAGATATTGCTTGACTGTTTGCAAGTACTCAAAGATTTGAGTAGATCACTGATCGCAGAGTGATCGCAAACCGATTGCTCGAGGACTGGTCTACTATACAACAACTCTTAAGGATATATATTTTGGACAACAATATATTAGATATTGCTTGGCTTGTTAGTAGATCACCGATCGCAGAATGATCGCTCTAAGGACTGGTGTAGGGATATACATATATAAATGTTAATTGTGAGACATCTTTTGTCTTGTAATTATTGGTTCCCAAAGGTCCTAAACAGATCTCAGATCATTCTGCTGAGCACATATACCAAATGTATAGCTTCTTTTTGGTTCTGGCTATGAATTGAGCTGATCACCGATCAGTTAGCACACATTAGGTATACAAATGACAACTGTTAGGCTTCACTCAATTAAACAACCACTGACCACACGATCGTTGCAAAGAAGCTGGTGATATCCTGCTAGCAATTGCAGGTCTTAAGTTTAAGCTCATTAAATTTTTCAGATATTCTCCGATCACAGATCACACAAGATCGTGATTAAGTCCTTTTGGTATTGTTAATTGATCACGCCTAAGATTTAGCTGCAAAAGCTAACAGCAACAAGATCTATAAGATCCTTAGTCCTTGATAAAATAATCGATCACTTATGCTCACAGTCTATATACATTTCGCGATCACTCTACACAAGTTCTGTTGTTTTGCTGTGCTTACATGAACAAAGTTCAACAAATTGTTGTGTTTTTTTTTCGCTTTCGTTTTCACTTTTATCGAATAATTTTTTTTGGCGGCAATTCATTTTGCATAATTAATTGGAATGCATTATGCATTTGCGTTCGAGGTTGTGAACTTAAAGTTAAAAAAAAAAAAATAAAAAAAAGCGAATCAAAATAAAATAAAAATTTTGCAAAACAGGAGAAGAACTTTGAGAACTGTTTCGAAATTGTGACTAACAGCTAGACGCGTCGCGTTTATCGAATATTGTTATCGAATGTTTACTATTTTTTTTTTTTTTGTATGTATCCTTTATCCTGTTAAGGGATTTTTTTGGCTTATGGAGGGTTTTTTTTTGTTTTTTTTTTGTGGGTACGCACTTACTTCTTGAAGATTTGTCGTTTTCGCAAATTGACGGCTGTTTCTGCCTTCCGGACCTGTTTGGTTACGTAGCACGTGAACGGTACTCAGCGATTTAACGGTATATCGATATCACTTAATGGAGAGCTCCATGCAGCTCCAAAAGCGATTGGACAATGCGTTCAGTTTGGCGCCGGGGCAACGTTTTTATAATCGCTGGGCCGCCCCTCCATTGACCAACTGTCCGCTCCGTCGCTCTGTCGCTCTGACGCTCTCCCGCTACCGCTTACCGCCTACCGCCTCCGTCTGCGTCTTGGTCTCTATCGGTGTGTCCATGTTTGCTCGCCGTCAATGTCTCTTTGTTTTGCTCTCTCTCTCTCTCGCTCTCTCTCTCCTACTCGACACCCTCTCTCTCTACCATCTCAATCTCTCTTGCTTGTGCTTGTTCTTGCCTCAAAGTTCTGTTGCTGTCGCTATCTCGGCAGCGGGCCGAGCGGCAGCTACTACAGCTTCGCCTTAGCTCGGAGCACATCGCTCGGAGATGATGACGCCCGCGACAGATGCTTATCACTTGGGGCTTATCTCCCCGGGGCCCAGACTCTTGCCCAGAAAGATCTAGCGCAACGGCAACAAAAAGTGGCAAAAGACCGAAGAACGAAACAACAACAATAAAATGTGTGGAAAAAGTCAAATGCCTGGGCAAGGGCAGAGCTGGCTGGTGGGTGGACGGGTGCTGCCTGCTGCCAAGGTGGGTAACGGGGGCTAAGGGGTGTAAGGGGTGTAAGGGGCAGGCGCAACAACAATATCCAGACAGAAATAGCTCGCCATATATTAAATTATAAAATGTATATGCCCCAAACTAAATGCACACCCACACACCTATCGAATATATTCGATACATATTTATATAAATCTATCGAAGTGTGCGTGTTTCTGTGTCTGTTTCTGCATCGAACGATTTTTGCGTGCCGATCAGCCAACAGCGGCAAAAGATCTGCGTAATTGTCTTGTTCCATAAATTTTCCAATATAATAATATATGTACATATATATTTTGAATGCTTTTATTTGTGTTTATTTCCCAGTTTTTCGGCTGGTTATTGGGTGTCTTATTGATATTTAATTGGCAGCGGAACTTTCCAAGTTCAATAACATATTAGCGATTGTTTTTTTGAGCATCTTAGAATAGTTCAAATTGATTTGACAAATTTTACTTAATTTTTTATTTAAATTTATCTTAACACAGTCGAATGGGGCTCTTTTGGCAAATGTGAAACGATGTATTTATAGTGCGAGCTTATTTTATTAAAGAGCTTTGCACGTGTAGTAAACTATTTCAAATATGTTCAAAAGTAATACTTTTTTTTTAAGACAAACATCGGTCAATAATAAAAAGGATTATAAATATATTATAGCAAAAAAACTTAAAGCTTCAATAATAAAAAAAAAATAAAAATAAATGACAAAATAAATGACAATAATAACTCTTTTAATAATAATAAAAACAATAATAATAATAATAATATTAACAAAAATAATATTAAAAATTTAAAAAATTTTGACTCAAATAATATATGTATATATATATAATATAAATAAAAATAATTATAGTATTAAAACATAATATTACTAATAATAAAAATATTAACAGTAATAATAATTATAATGATAATAATATTTACAATAATAATAATAATTATAATAATAATAATAATAATATTAACAAGAATAATAATTTTATTAATAATTGTTTTTATTATTATAATAACTATAATTATAATTGTTATTATTATTATTATCATAATAGTAATGATAAGAATATTACACATTCGCTCTCATTCGGAAATTTAAATTTTCTAGAATAAAATCTAGTATTTTCTGTGCATTCAATATAGAATTTATTTATATTATTATTAGTTTTTTTAAATTTTATTTGTTTTGATAAAATTGTTTGTATTGTTTTCAGTTTAAATGCACTTTTTATAACATGCAAATTGATTTATAGATACCATTTAATTTGAAGAACTTAAACGAAACACTTTTACGGGGTGTAATGATTACTCCGACCATGCAAGAAAGAAGGACATTTCGGAGTAGTTCAATTCTAGTTGAACTCTGACTTGAACTTCTCATTTGAAGTACAAGCTGGGGCATGGAAAAGTACTTTGTCACTGGTTCAAAGATCGAATTGGTTTAAAGAGCTCATTCGGAGTAGTTAGTTTGTAGTAGAACTGTGTTTCGGAGTCCCCATACGAAGTTCTTAAATTTGATTGATAACAAAACATGGAATGTAAATTTCGAAGTGGTTTCAAAATAATGACAACTGCATATAAATAAGCGAAGCTGAACGAATGGGGACACTAAAAGTAGTGGCAAAAATATTGAAGTCAGTTTCGGAGTTAATATTGTTAATATTTGAATTGTTATTTGCAAATGGTTCAATGGTCAAATTGGTTTAAAGGTTCAATTCGGAGTAGTTTGTTTGTAGTGGAACTGTTTTTCGGACTCCCAATTCGAATTGGATTGAATATAAAGCATGAAATGTTAATTTCGGAGTGGTTTTTAGAAAGTATTCATAATGATAATTGCATCTAAAGAAGCGAATCTGAACAAATAATATTCTATATTCACACTGTTCTTCGGAGTATTCACTTCAAATGCTTGATCAGCAATAAGCACAATATACTATCAATTCGGAGTGTGTACTCAAACGAATTGCAATTAAATGAAGAAGAGTATTTCGGAGTGGTTGCAGTTATACGGCCAAATCGATGCCCAAATCCGAAAACAAAAGCAAACTGTAGAAAAATGCTCTGCGAGCTGAGCAACAACAGGCAAACAACAACAACAACAACAACAACAGCAACAACAGCAACAACAACAACAAGAGCAGACAAAAATTTGAATAGCAAAGAGTTGTTTATGTTTATCCAGTGTCAGCCGTCAACGCCGGGGCAAACATTTCCCGGTTAACTGTCGAGCCGGCTGACAGTCGCTGTCAACCCTCAACCCTCGTGACCGGGGGCATTGTCTATCCGTAGTATCCGTAGTATCCGTGGTATCCGTAGTATCCGTAGCTGTTGTCTATCCGTGTCCTTTCACTGACACGCACAAAGTTACCGAAAAGCTTGGTATCTTGATTTATTTGTATTTATTTTATTTCATCTTTAATTTTCCATTTGTTTTTTTGTTTTTTTTTGGTGTTGTTTTTTTTTCTTTTAACAAGTTGTACAATATGTTTGCATAGCTCAAGATACTGTGAGATTCTTGTACATAGTGGGCAGTATACTTTATACGATTATTTGGCTCCGGGTTTTGAGGGCTGACGTCAGTCCAATATGCACACAATTGTGATCGTATATGTTTTATGACGCTGCGGCTTATATTTTGTTGATGTTGTTTTGTGGCTTGTGCCACTGATGAAATATGGCCCAGACGCTGGCAAAAACAAAACAGCAACAACACTAACAACAAAAAACCCAAAAAACCAAAAAAAAAAACAAAAAAGAAATCTGTTTATCTGATCCGCATCAAAATGCTTGTGATGAGATCGGCAAACCACGTGCAGCGCTTCAACATGCGTAGCCAGCTCAAAAGTAGGCAGCGATTACCTGGGCCGCACCTTGAAGCCCAACAACAACAAAAGCCGAAACACGGCCCGTGTCGATCGATCGATCGATCGGTCAGCTGATCTCGGCCCGGCTCGAGCGGCCAATCAAGCCGCAATCACAACAATTGATCGGCTACTGATCTTGACCAAAATCGAAATAATTAATTCGCCCAAGCTCTGGGGGATTTACAACATATTTCGCTCAGCATTTCTTATACCCTGAACCCATTCAAAACAAGTTAAATGGCTATAAAGGTTTTGTGGCAAATGGAGGCTTATCGGGATATTATCGATCAGCATCAAGCGGAATGATCGTCTGCCTTTTTCCATGTTTAAACGCGTTAATTTTGGGAACATTCACAGCTGGCTTCCAAAAATTTAGAACACAGCTGCGAAGAGATGGAATTCATTTCATTTATCGATAACGCGCACTAGATCGATAAAAATCGATAAAGCTTTATGCGTTTTTTTTTTACCATAACTTGCAGCTAATGCGAGCTAGAGCAACCAACTTTGGTAATTTAGGTGTTCATAATTAAGAAAGCTCATTCTTAGTGGTATAGCCTTGGACCCGGGCTCAGATACATATTTGCACCCAGTTACTCAAGAAAGCATAACCCAGTCTATGGGGTTTATGTGAAGAAGAAGCACAGCTGCTGCATTGAGTGTGTTCTGTGTGTTTACAGCAGCCGCCCGCAGCTGTGCTTAGGGTATTAACTAGTCGGGCACTGCCAACTAGATCGCTCTTATTTGTTTTCTTTCTTTTGTTTGGCCATCATTGTCGAAAACAAAACCGAGCAGCCGCTGAGGTAGCAAGAAGAAGGGTCTATCTGATATTTTATGATCTGTCATTTAATGATCATAAGATCATAAGATCATAAAAAAAAAACCCCAAAGCCACTTATAAAAAACAAATCTGTTAATGCTTATTTGGCTGCACATTGACGCAAAGGCGTCACGTGAACCCAAATGCCGAGTCATCTTTGGCATTGGTAAATGGCGAGCCAGAGCTGGAACTGGGATGTAAGCACTTGATGTTGTTCGACTTCAATTGAATTAAGATTCGTTTCATCTTATTTTAATTTTTTAAAGAGTCAATTCAAATGTTTTGTCATTTTTCTATGGAAAAATAGTTAATTATTATTGAAAATTGGAATTGGTATAATTATAGTTGATTATAATTATAATTGATTATACGCAATGAACCTGATGAGAAGTCGAAAATTGTGAACTGGAGCTAAAGACTGAACTGCTAACTTAAGCGTTTACATGATGTTATCGTGAGCTGGCACTGGAACTGGAACTGGAACTGGAGTTCGTACAGAAATTAGGGCACTGGCACTGGACCTGGCTCTGCGAACCGATGCTACAAATTTCAATTGCCCGCTCAATGACAAATTAAGCCAAGGCAATGGCATAGGAAATAGTAGATGGGGAAATAGCCAACTGGAAGTGGAACTGACAAAATGGGGAAACTGGAACTAAAGCAGTTCTTAAGTGAACTCAATCAAACTGAGACTGAGTTATTATTAATCGTGCATGCTCAATATCAATTAAGACAAGGCAAATGTATATACATACATATATATATATATATAGATATATATGTATGTGTATCTGCCAGATACAACTGATGCTCAATGCAGTGGCGAGCGTGACAGCCAATTTGTTGATTCAATTCGTAATGTTGCTCTTGTTCTCGTTCTGGGTTGGTTTTTGGGCAACAGTCAGACGCTGGGCGCGATGACTAATTCATTTGGAACTTAAGCAGAAATCAATTCCCGACAAGCCAGCCAGCCCCCTTCTGGCTACCTAGCAACCCCCCAAAAAAGAGTCTCAGATGTCGTGCGATGCGGCGCCAACTGGTTAGAACCGACGTCAATCAAGCCATGAACCCTCCGGCAACATCTTTCAGCTGGAACGGTAACGGCGAACTGGACGATTGTTATGCCTCAATTGTATATAGATATGTATACCAAATTAACTGACCGACTGAGGGACTGGAACTGGGAACTGGGCACTGCGTACTGGGAGCTGGGCGATGCAACAGGCTGATGATCAACTGACGGCATGGCAGAAACTCACAGCGAGTGTGTGTGTAACAGGTTTGAGGCGCCCGAGACACAGCCAGACACAATAACAACAAAAATCAACAAAGTCAGCCTGGACAACTAGCAGATACCCAGTACAAAAGAGGAACAGTTTCACAGATTTCCAGAGAATCCTAACACAGAAACTAACTACATTGAGTTGAAAAACGGTTGGTTAACATAATATCTTTAACAGAACCATAACATAAGCCCATATAACATATAATAAGCCATAACATGATGGAAAAAACGAACTTAACATAACTAAGGAAACTTAACATTAGAGGGTATTATGAGCATAAGCTTGCACTGCTTGAACTGGTCGCTTAGCTATCTTTAATAAATGAGTCGGAATTTTAAGAGAAGTCTGATAGATTTTAAGACCTCAAAAGCAAACTAGCTTGAGGCTATTGGCAGTATTAATTGCTCTGTGATGTGTTTAAAAATATGATTAAATGTAAATTCGAATAGTTTATCATATCTACGAATAGGTCGCTCCGTTTGGGCGCTCTTTAGATGATGCTAGGCAAACGATTCATTTGCTTCTTCAGAGATCGTCTAGAAATTGGAACCAGTTCACGTTCAATATACACTAAAATCTTTAACAGCATCATAACATAACGCTGTATAACATAATATGGCATAAGATAGTCAAATAGCTTAACATAACTAATGAAAGTTAACATTAGAGGGTATTATGAGCATAAATTTGAATATGTTTGCATGATCCATACTATAGAATATGGAATCAATAGTACACCAAGCGAAGCTGATCTCCCTATATATTATATACATATGTGTCGGAACTGTATGGGATATATGTAGATGTAAGAGTTTTTTTTGAGAACTCAAAAGCAAATAACGAGCCTTAACTGATAAATAAAATGTTAATTTGAAATAGTTTATCAAATCTACGGCAAGGTCGCTCCATTTGGGCGCTTACTTGATAATGCTAGGAAAACGATGCTAGTTAAATAAAAAGATAGGTTAGTTTCTACAGAGATCACGGGGAAATTGGAGCCAGTTCACGTTCAATATATTCCAAATCAAATTGTATGCCGCAGTATGACTTGACTATAAACAAATGCCAGCAACAACAATAAAAAATAACACAATTGTCACATGCGCTGGAGCTTGTTTTTTTTTTACCTACTCATTTTTGTTGCTTTTTGTTGTTTTGTTCAGTAGATGTTTGTTTGTGTATATATATATGTACATTGTATGTGCATGTGTATTTTGCTTTGTTTTCGCTTTATGCAAATAAGATTTAGCATATTTCTTCTGTGTTGTTTTATTATTTTTTAGTTGCCCCCTCGCATTCGCATTGTGCTAGTCGAGCTTAGCGATTTGATTTAAAATGTTTACAGCTCGTTTTGTTTATCTGCAGGGCGCCAACTAATTCCGTATCTATATCTTCCATCTGATACAAATTGTGCAGTTTTTTTTTTAGCGGACAGTTACACGCAGTTGACAATGCGAGCTATGTGTGTGTGTGTGTGTGTGTGTGTGTGTGTGTATTATATAGTCTGGCTTCTGGTTAAACAAGAGCGCGACACGAGCCGTCGTCTGTAGGGCCCATAAAGATCCATACTAAAAATATAACAGTGCCTGCAATAAAGCGAACCTTGCAGCAGAGAGATTACAATGTAATTGCAAGTGTACAACGCGAGTGTGACAATTTTTTTCTTCTTCTATTTTCATTTGTTTTGTTGCTTTAAACAGATTTCAGTTTTTATTACGTTTTCTCTGCTTAAATTGCGTTCTAATTGCACCATTGTTAAGTCACAAAGTACACTGGAAGCTGCTGCCGTGCGACCTCTGCTAAGTTGGTCAGGACTCGGCTTCTGTTCATTTTAACAGCGAAATGTTAAGTGTTAAGCATGCCGAGCAGTGCAGGAAGCTGCGTCTGTTGCGGACCTGTAGCGCAGGGGGTCAGTACTGGACTTGTGTTAGGCTTAACAGTGAAATGTTAGGCAGGCCAAGCAGTGCCCGCACTGCTGCATCGCCAGCAAAGAAGTACTGTTGGCTTTAACAGCCAACTGTTACGCATTGCAGTGGGTGGCAGCACAGCAACCTGTTGCGCCTCTGTTAGGCAGCCCAGGATTCTGTTAGGTAACACAACGTCATGCAGTAATTTTTATAACTCGTTGCCTTGACTCCGCTGCTTTTTCCAGGAATTGATTCTTATTATCTTTAATATATGTACCTATTATTATTTATCTCACAGCACGTTTGTGTTCGTGCATATACATACGTCTGGGTTTTTGTGCAGTAATTAAATGATTTTATTTCAGTTAAGAAACTGTGTCCAAAGTCAACAACATCTAATTATAACTTCATTTGTTTGTTTTTATGTTCCAAAAAAAGCCACCTTAATAACCACTTAAAAGTTCTTTGTTCTTTGTTATTGAAATATTAACAGTATGTTAATGTGAAACATTAAGTCATGGGTTATGTTAAACGTATGTTAACCAGTTCTGAATTGGTTCAAAAATATAAAGAATAAAAATAAAAAAAAAGGTTGCAAAATTATTCGAAACTGGTTTATAATAATTTTCGAGCATTTTTATTGACATTTAGTTAAATTCTATTGACATAATATTTGATTTTTATGCACCCGAACTAGTATTGAATGTATTCAAATAAACTTTGAAGTACACATATATTTATATATATTATTATATATACATATGTTAATGCTGTCTAGCTGATTATAGCTGGCAAATTAGGCCCGTTTTTGATAATGTGCCAAAAGAGTAAAGAGAAAAAATAATATTAAATATACGCCTGTGAGGGTCAGTTCGTTTGGGCTACTGCTCGAAGAGCTAATGTAATTATGCAGCTAATTGCACAATTAACACAGAGCAGCAGCTGCCCAATTGCGAACTCTGTTAAAGGTATGCAAAATATGCCGAAGGGCGCAGCGAATACGTCAAAAATTGTGCCATTGTCTGAATGCTGACGACGATCTTTCGCTCTGTTGTTCGTTTTGGTTCCGTACGGCCGGAACCAGTGCAGCTCACATTCAAATGAGCGAACACGTGAGCAGAAGAAACAAAAAAGTACAACAAACACACACTGCCAACAAACACTCTACTTTTGGGGTTAGAACTTTGGCAAAGAGACAAAACAACAGCTCTGGGCTTAAATAAATTCAGCAACAAATAAAAATATTTAACTTACATTTAAAAGTAATTTAGTTGTGAAATTTCCAAATTCCAAATTACGAAATGTTGAAACTCTGTGAGTACATAAAAAACGAGAAGGAAGGGCTATCTTCAGCACGCCGAAGATTTAATACCCTTGCAGACCCAACCTTTTCATAATGTTCATATCTAAGAAGCACAGGGAAAATAGTTAATGCCGAGTATGGTTAAGATGTCTTGAAAAACAAAAAAGTTTTCCATACAACAACTTAATTTTCGACCGATCGTTCCTATGGCAGCTATATGATATAGTGGTCCGATCTTAATAGAATTTTGCATATATATGAGGAGCATAGCAAAACAAGTAAATGCCGAGTTTGGTCAAGATATCTTTATAAACAAAAATGTTTTTCATACAGGAACCTACTTTTCGATTGACCGTTCCTATGGCAGCTATATGATAAAGTGGTCCGATCTTAATAGAATTTTGCATATATATGAGGAGCATAGCAAAACAAGTAAATGGGGAGTTTGGTCAAGATATCTTAATAAACAAAAAAGTTTTTCGTACAGGAACCTACTTTTTGACAGATCGATCCTATGGCAGCTATATGATAAAGTGGTCCGATCTTAATAGAATTTTGCATATATATGAAGAGCATAGCAAAACAAATAAATGGGGAGTTTGGTCAAGATATCTTAATAAGCAAAAATGTTTTTCATACAGGAACCTACTTTTCGATTGATCGTTCCTATGGCAGCTATATGATAAAGTAGTCCGATCTTAATAGGATTTTGCATATATATGAGGAGCATAATAAAACAAATAAATGCCGAGTTTGGTCAAGATATTGTGAAAAACAAAAAAGTTTTCCATACAACAACTTAATTTTCGACCGATCGTTCCTATGGCAGCTATATGATATAGTGGTCCGATCTTAATAGGATTTTGCATATATATGAGGAGCATAATAAAACAAATAAATGTCGAGTTTGGTCAAGATATTGTGAAAAACAAAAAAGTTTTCCATACAACAACTTAATTTTCGACCGATCGTTCCTATGGCAGCTATATGATATAGTGGTCCGATCTTAATAATATTTTGCATATATATGAGGAGCATAGCAAAACAAGTAAATGCCGAGTTTGGTCAAGATAACTTTATAAACAAAAATGTTTTTCCTACAGGAACCTACTTTTCGATTGATCGTTCCTATGGCAGCTATATGATATAGTGGTCCGATCCAGCTGGTTTTGACATATGAACTGCGTGCAGCAGAAAGAGGGACTTGTGCAAAGTTTAAAACTGAGAGACTAGTTCGCATAGAAACAGACAGACGGACATGGCTATATCGACTCGGCTGTTGATACTGATCAAGAATATATATACTTTATGGGGTCGGAGATGTCTCCTTCTATGCGTTACACATCTCACGACAAAATTATAATACCCTCTGCAAGCGTATACAAATGGGAATAAATGGAAAAAAATGGGGGAAAAATTTGTCTTGTTGCCATGAGCAGGACAATTCAATTGCGCGATTTCTTTAGCTCGTTATCAACAGCAGGTGCGGCTCCCCGCGGCCCGCTCCGCACGCCCCCAACCCCTCTGCGCGCGACTCGCGCCCAGCTGAAAGCTGAAGTAAGCAAATATTATTATTATTTTTTTCTTTTTTTTTGATTCAAAACAAGTGAATTTATGAACAATTAATTTATCGTTTTCAAATGCGCACTAAACTGATTTAATTGCAGCACAGCGGCTGCCCAGTGGAGAGGGGGGAGGGGGGGGGGGGGGGGGGCTGGCTGGCTATGGAAAGGGGGGTGTACATTTGTTGCTGGCCCAGGGGGGGGAGGGGGGGTTGGGCGTGGTCGCTGTCGTTTTATTTTATGCATTTTTATGTAAAGCAACTCGCTCAGCACGATTAGAGCACGTTGAAATTACTCCGCATATTATTTAATTCGATGCATCATCAAATTAATTGCAATCAACAGGTGCACAGCCTGCACGACTCGCACATACCCTGTGGCCGCACAAAAAAATTTATTTCAAAAAAAAATATTTATATGCGAGAAAATTGAAAGTAGACTTAGGTTAGATTATGGCGAAAGAGATAAAGATTTCAGTTCAGCCAAAAGCAGATGCGTTTTGAAAGAATTCGTAAAACATTTATCTCTTCACACGCCCTCTCCCTGTTTTTGTGGGCGTGCCATATAAAAACGATTTATTTTTAAGTATCTGCTAGCTAGAAGAGTCCACATACCAAATTAGTTAACTCTCAGGCGCATAGTTCTCGAGTTCCGAACGTTCCTTTGGAGACATATGATAGCAAGTCTGTCAGACGTGTGTATCTACCCTCTCTTGTTGCACAGGGTATCAACTGAATCGTGCCTAATGGCGTAGACCCATTAAATAGGGTAATTCCCTGTACAAGACACGTGTCTGTGTTACATTTTGTGTCGAGGTTTTTCAGAAATATGGGAAAACTTCAGAATTAACGAAAAGACCGTAACTAGACTAAATTACGGTTTTTTTTTGCGGAAATGATTAAAATAATAATAATAATAATATATTCAAAACGTGAAGCTAATATACTTGAACAGGTCCATATAGAACCATAAATCTTAAGGAGCTTAAATACTTAGCTAAAAATTGATATATATATATATAGAAATAGAAAATGTTCTTCAACTTATTTGTTTTTCAGCTCTTAAGTTAAGTTTCGCACTCTCTTTTTCTCTCTCAGTCTCTTACCTGCAGTATTTTTGGCACTGCCAATTTTGCGTTTGTTGCTTTTTATTAATTATATTATTAATATTATTATAGTTATTGTTGTTGTTGTTGTTGTTTTGTTGCCTCGATGCTGCTTCCATTCAAATGGAAGGTTGAGGTCCTTGCTGCAGCGCTTAAATGGGTCGAATTTGGATACACTTGGATTTGATGGTTTTTTATACGAGAGCCAGACAAAAGCCGAGGATCTGTTCTTCTAGCTAGCCTAGATAGCATTTAGTCAATGTACTTTTTAAAAATAAGCTGCTATAATTTGTCAAACCTTCTTTATGTACTTTGTAACGCATGATTGGAAATATCAAAGGGTATATGTATATATGTATATATATAAATTCTCTTGATGCATTTCCATGTCCGTCTGTCTGTTCGTTTGTCTTTCCTTTCCGAAGCACTATATCATTTGGTTGTCATATAGAAGATTGGTCGCAAATTAAGTCAAGTGTTTGGAAAACTTCTACGTCTTTCAAGATAGATAGACCAAGCCGAGCATTTGCCAGCTTCTATCCTATCTATACCGAACTACTATATCGTATAGAGCTATAGGAGGAATTGGACAACAAATGAGTTTTTGGCTAAAAGACTTTTGTGCCTCTCATGAAATCTAGACCAAACTCAGCAATAATGAGCTTCACTATACGCGCAATATATGTGCAGGTCCAGGGTATTAAGTTTTCAACGTGCCGCTTAGATCTGCTTAGAAAATGAGGATCTGAATTCTAAGGCGGTGCAATTAATCGTCATTACAGTTAGGTAGATTCATATCTATCTAACTAAATAGATTAATATCTATCTATCTATCTATCTATATATCAATCTATCTGTCTATCAATCTATCCATCCATCTATCAATTAAACTATCTATTCTATATCTATCTGTCTGTCTATCTATCTATACATCCATCTATGTTTCTATCTATCTATCTGTCTGTCTATCTATCTATCTATTTATCTATCTGTCTGTCTATCTATCTATCTATCTATCTATCCATCCATCTATGTATCTATCTATCTATTCGTCTGTATATCTACCTCCCTATATATCTAACTGTCACTATATCTATCTATCTATCTATATATCAATCTATCTACATATCTATGCACCCATCTATTCATCAATCTATCCATCCATCTATCTATCTATGTATCTATCTATCTATCTGTCTATTTATCTATCTATCCATCCATCTATGGTTCTATCTATCTATCTGTCTATCTTTATATCTATCTATCTCTCTATCTATCTATCTGTCTATTTATCTATCTATCTATCTATCTATCCATCCATCTATGTATCTATCTATCTATCTATCTATTCTATATCTATCTATCTATCTATCTATCTATCTATCTATCTATCTATCTATCTATTTATCTATCTATTCTATATCTATCTATCTGCCTGTCTATCTATCTATCTATCTATCTATATATCTATCTATCTATCCATCTATCTATCTTCCCATCCATCTATGTATCTATCTATCTATCTATCTATTCTATATCTATCTATCTATCTATATATCTATCTATCTATCTATCTATCTATCTGTCTGTCTATCTATCTATCTATCTATCTATCTATCTATCTATCTATCTGTCTGTCTGTCTGTCTGTCTATCTATCTATCTATCTATCTATCTATCTATCTATCTATCTATCTATCTATCTATCCATCCATCTATCTATCTGTCTATCTATCTATCTATACATCCATCTATGTTTCTATCTATCTATCTGTCTATCTATCTATCTATCCATCCATCCATCTATGTATCTATCTATCTATTCGTCTGTCTATCTACCTCCCTATATATCTACCTCTCACTATATCTATCTATATATCAATCTATCTACATATCTATGCACCCATCTATTCATCTATCTATCCATCCATCTATCTATCTATGTATCTATGTATCTATCTGTCTATCCATCTATCTATCCACCCATCTATGTTTCTATTTATCTATCTATCTTTCTGTCTATCTATCTATCCATCTATCAATTCATCTATCTACCTATCCATATATCTATCCATCCATCTATGTTTCTATCTATCTATCTTTCTGTCTATCTATCTATCTATCTATCTATCTGTCTATCTATCTATCTATACATCCATCTATCTTTC
Organism: Drosophila montana; assembly: GCF_035044405.1. NCBI lineage: Eukaryota > Metazoa > Arthropoda > Insecta > Diptera > Drosophilidae > Drosophila > Drosophila montana. The sequence continues at coordinate 106,583 of NW_026998492.1, forward strand.
TGTCTATCTATCTATCCATCTATCAATTCATCTATCTACCTATCCATCTATCTATCTATATCTAGCAGAGTATGTCGTAAACTTTCATATAACACTAAATATATTTTTTTATTTTCATGCATGGTCAAGTTAAGAACCCTAGGGCTTATGATATGCTTTCTGGCAATAGATAATAATCTAAGGATCTGCCTAAAATAAAAAATTTGCCAGGCGAAGCATTTGAATGGGAAATTGTTGGCATTTATTAGACATTTGGTAAACACACATATCCAAAGCAAAGCTCTTCGACTGATTGATGCAATTGCGATTTCCATCAATATATCGGCGCAATCATAATAAACAGTTCGTAATTTTGGCCCAGACGGCGTCTACTTACTTGATTGCAATTCAATGTGGAACGCGGCAAATGATTTATAAACACAATGCCTCAAAGCTTGTGTGTGTAAATGGAACAGAATTCGCTTGACTTATGTTATTGTGGAAAAAACATGAAATCAAAAACAAAAACAAAAACAAAAATGAAAATGAAAACGAAACGTTGAACAAATTAGAGGTAAACAAAACAAAATGAAACGATTTTCGCACGCCTTTCACGCACTTATTTTTTGCTCTCTCTCTCTCTCTCTCTCTCTCTCTCTCTCTCTCTCTCTGTGCTCTATTTGCCGTGGCTATGTTTTGCATTGCAATAAATATATATATTATATTCCTAGATATGCGTAAATGGTCTTATATAGCATATGGTATTATCCAAAATAAACAATGTGTGCCGCACGTGAGGATATATTGCGGCACTTCGAGCGATCGCTGGCAAATAGGAACGAAGGCACGAACGAAAGAACCAAAAGAAACGAGCGCACGAACCAGCTCACGAGCCCTGGAACCAGTGAGAGTAGGAACAAACGAACGAGTGCAGAAACGAAGGAATTTCCTTTTCTTTTTTTTTTTATGGGGCGCGTTTGTATTTGGGATTTTTCCATTGGCATAGAACACACAAAGAAAACAAACAACATTAACGAGTGTGTGCGAGAGAGAGAGAGAGAGAGAGAGAGAGAGAGAGAGAGAGAGAGAGAGAGAAGTGAGAGCGAGAGGCAAGACAATTGCTAAAAATGCTTTCAAATTGAACAATTTGAACATTTTCATGCACTTGCTTAAACATATATGTTTATATATACACTACATAATTCGATTTAAACTCAATTCTTGTTTGCTTTGTTACACACTTGTAGAGGGTATTTTGTAGTTTGTCATGAAATGTGTAACGCATAGAGGAAGATATCTCCGAGCCCATAAGTTTTATATATTTTAGATCAGCATCAATAGCCCAGTTGATATAGTCGATTCCGTCCATCCGTCCATCCGTCCGTCTGTCTGTCAGTTTTAAAGTTAACATCTAGAAACTTTGCATAGGTTCGTCTTTCTGTTGGGGGCTGTTCATATGTCGGAACCGGATCGTAGCACTATATCATATAGCTGCCATAGGAACTATCGGTCGAAAAGTAGATAAACTTTTTTGTTTATCAAGATATCTCGACTAAATTCGGCATTTATTAGTTCTCCTATGCTCCCTACAAACATATATGAATAATCATATCAACAACAAACCACTATATCATTTAGGAAGGATCGGTCGGAAAGTCTCGAAAAGTAGTACCCTCTTTTTTAAGACACTTTCATCAAACTCAGCACTTACGAGCTTTCCCATTCGCACATATCTGCAAAGCCTCGAGGCAAATGTCTGCAAGGGTATAGGATCTTCGGCGTGTCGTAGACATCTCTACTTTCTCGTCTTTATTTATCTTAAGCTGCACGAATATTATTGTTAATTTTTATTGGGCTCTTAACTTGGAATACTTTTTACATACCCATACTACCCCTGCACGACCTACAGCTTAACCAAGGTCGGCTATGTTTTCTATATATACTAATCAGTTTGTATATATGTATATTTACAAATGCCTGGCTATATAGGCCTCTGACTAAGTTCGATCTGTACACAAATAGCTGAGCGTTATTTGTCATCTATTGGTCTAGGCTAAGAAGCACCCGTTTGAACCAGTTTAACCAGTTTCCGCAGGAAGATTCCGAGACCGAGTACGGGCGCGAGTCCGTCCAACTGCGTCAGAGAGCAGCAGCCGTGGTGTCATCCAAAAATAGATCGCATATCGAAACATTAATTCTATTAAAAACGAAACAAACAGCAACACAATAATTTCATCAGACGTGGAAACCAACATGTGTGTGTTCTCACAAATATAGCAAAGGTTGTCCACAGACGACGCCAAGTGGCCCAGGCCCCAGTCCCCAGGCCCCAGTCCTCAGTCCCCGTTCGCAGTGTCCATGCTTTCGATACCCTAGTCAAAGGGGTATGTGGAATTAAACAATACTTTCGAAAAGATACAACTATGTTGCAGGCCATTTCCTATAGCATGTCGCTGTCGATTCGAGATCACAAAACCACGTGAAAGATGTACGAAATGAATGCAAGTAAAAACGATTGGAATCTGTTTCGGGAAGAGGACAAAGTCAGAATCATTTTACCACATTAGTTGAAGACCAAGCCAATTTGTCTATTCACAGTCAGATTCGCTCAAATTTGTCCAGATTCCGTGCAGAAACAATGGAATTGGAACAGCAAACCATCATAAGATAAAAACAGAAATCTACTTCTGAAAGGGGGCCAGAGTCACATAAGTTGAAGTCCAAGCCAGATTTGTCCAGATGCCATGCAGAAACAATGGAATTGGAACACCAAATCATCATATGCCAACACTCTTTTATACAGTACGAGCTGAACTACGACTTTGATAGATTCGAAATTTAATCGATAAGATAAAATAAAACAGAAAAGCAATTCCAAACTGAACAGGAAAGGCACAAAATGAATGAAAGTCGAAGCGAACTGAAATTTACTTTTGAAGACGGGCAAGGAGGGATTTATTCGATTATATATATGCTCTTTTGCCTGCAGAAACAATGGAATTGAAACACAATATCATTATTAGCTAAGAGTAGATCATAAAACATGAGTTCAGTCTCTTGGAATATAAAACTCTAACAAGGTGGCAACACACCAGCGACAATCAACGGTGCCAGAGTAAACAAACAAACAAATATTTCTATTTACTTCACTTGATTTCTTGATTAATTAATTTGTTATGCACATTGCGGCGTTGCCAGAATTTCTTAAATTCGACTGTTAAGTTGGCTGCGCTTCAATAATCAACAAATTGACGCTGAATTTGTGAACTTTTGTGTCAAAGTCGTGTCCCTGAATTGCCGACAAATGCGCAGCATATCGAATGCGTTTCGTGCATACAATAAACAATTGCCAACATGGTGTGGGAACAATGGAAACGAAACATAAACTCAAATGGCATAGTTAGAGAGAGAGAGAGCGAGAGAGAGAGAGAGAGAGAGAGAGATTGAATCGGACAGAAGCTGGACTTGGAACAGATTTGATTTGAAGACTGAACTCGCGTATAATAAAGTTTATTTATTTATTTTTTATTAGGAAACAGTGGAATCGAAACACACAAAATCATTTACATCGCGACGCTCTTGGAAGTGCATAGAATATTCGTTGAGTGTTTTTCAATTGCAATTTACTACAAATTTGTTTGCTCGTGCGTTAAAAAAACAGAAAAACAAAACAGAAAAACCGAATTAAATGAAAAAAAAAAAACAAAAATTTGTACGATTTTCGCAGACTGGGGAAAATTGTGCGAATGTGACGCGATTCTAGTTTTCTTTTTAAGCTTTCACGTTTCGCGGAAATCGACGTCTGATTATCAAGTACACGACTTTGACTCTCTCTCCCTCTCTCTCGCTCTCTCGCTCTCTCTCGCTCACCCCACACACAGTGTGTCTGTCTGTCTGCAGAGATTTATGCCTCAGGTGGAGGTCAGCCGATGTTGTCTATGACGGGGGGTCGCCGCATTCCAGGGCCAATTGAGCACTACGCCAGCGTCGACGACATGACAGACAGTCGGGTACTCACACATATATATATATATATATGTGTATATATATATATAGATATATAGCTGCCTAGGTGTACTTAATGTGCGCATGCAACAGATGCTGCGAGCTGTTCGCTCTGGAAACGGGCGGAATGGGGCGGAATGGGGCGGAATGGACCGCAATGGAAAAGCAACAATGTTTTCTGTTTTGTTTTTGGGATATTTCAATGTTGACATTGATGACGGCCCGTTTCCCGATCTGGGCCCGATCTAGCTCCGATATGAGTAAGCGTGCACGAATAGCCTATATGCTATATAGCAATATAGTTCAAGCGGATCGGTTTGTTGATGATGTCCTAAGGCCCCGGTCTGACGTGTTGACGTCTGTGAGGGGTGTCTGTGAGTGTGTATCTGTGTGTGTGTGTGGGGGGGGGGGGGGGTATGTTTGTAGTGGGTGTTGGGTTTGGGAATATCTTTGAGAAGCCTGTGGAACCGGTTGAAAAAGTGTGCGTCACATATTATTGCCAGCCCTTATAGTATTCGGTATCGTCGCCTGATTTAAATATGTATATGCCATTTGTATTCCCATAGTACAGATAACTCGTTACAATTTAAATGTGGCCCGTGTGGAACAACAATTGCATTAAAGTTTCCCAACATTTGAATGCAAATTGGTTATAAACAAATCAATTTGAATATGAAATACATCGGGCAACTGCAGCAGCAATTTTGAACAAGATCCATTAATCCCCATCCCACCAATCTATACTATATACATACATATATTCAAATCATATATTAATTGCTCTGTTTTGTACATTTGTACAGTTTGTGCGCCCCGATCTTAGCCCCTAAGGGCTAAGTCCAAATTAAAATTGTCGCTAAGTTTGTTAGAGGCCATTGAACCGCAGCGTAACACAAAACATTTAATAAACCATCTTTAATATTTCAGTTGGTTTTTAACAGCTTTTCTATAAGCATGGGAACAAATACATGTGCGCTTGTTTTTGTTTAATGCCCTTGCATAGAGTATTGCAATTAAGTCAACAAAAGTGTGACGCACTGCCTAACCGACCTCACATAGTCGCCAGTCTATCTGAACTCGACTCTGGCCCCAGATATATTGCTCAAATTTGGTATACGCATGTCTTAGCCTGCAGTTGGGAGCATATGTCGGGACAGTACGGATCATATGGCTGTGTCATATATATAATATATGACAACTATATCATATATATCATACATATCATATCTATCATATATGTCGTGTATCACATATCTATCATATATGCCATGTATCACGTATATATCATATATGTCATACAAATCATATATATCATATGTGTCATACATATCATTTATGTCATATGTATCATATATACCATACATGTCATATATATTATACATATCATACATGTCATTTATATCATATATATCAAATATATGCCATACATATCATATATATATTATATATCATATATGTCATATATATCATTTATGTCATATATCACATATAAACCAAACATATCATATAAATCATACATATCACATATATCGTACATATTACTTATGTCATACATTTCATATATATCATACATAACATATATGTATGCCACATATAAATACAAATTTTCAGATTTTCTGTTTTTATTACGATCAGACCTTTCTATAACGAACAGATCTAACTGAGCAATAGCTCGAATGTTAAGAAATAGTTTGGGTACTATTTGAAAATTCAATTTTCGATTTTCTATAAAATCAAGTTTTGAAATTTGAATGATATTGAATGAAATGTGCGCAAGTGCATTTAGTCTTCGGCTGTCTGAAGCTACTTGCCAATATCTTGTTAAATACCATTTCATACATATATATATATCTATATATCTATCTATATAAGTATATACCTATGGATTAGTGTTGTTTTATGTTTTGTTGATGTTATCTTGAATTTATCTTTTTGTTTGTTTATAATTTGATGATGCTGCTTCCCTTTTGGTATTATAATATTTAGCAAAAATTGCTTAAATTTTGTGCTGCTTTTTTTGTTTATTCGGATTTCATAATTTCTTCACATTGGTATTTTGTTTAGAATTTATATTTATTGCATTGCTTGCTGCATTTACAGGAATTTTAATTTTGCTCGGCTCAATTAGGGCAAACTTTATGTTTATCGATAAATTCCCCAATTTTTGTTTTTCTCTCGATTTTTCCGTTATTTTCTTTTTTTTTTATCTTTTGCTTAGCATTTGTTTATTTGTGCGAATTTTTTTGTTTTTAATTGCTTTGTGGCTTTATTGCTGATGTATTATTATTTCTATTTATATTATTGTTGAATTTTATTTTTTATTTCAATATTTGGGGCGGTTTTTCACGCTCTGAAAACGCGCTGCGCGAACGGTAAACAAAAAAAAAACCAACCGATTTTCAAATGCAACGCGTGTGCGACAGAGAGGGCAAATGCATAGAAGAGCGAGTGAGCGAGAGAGCGAGAGAGAGCGAGAGAGAGAGAGAGCGCGTAAATGGGAGATATATTTAGGTATATGGCGAGATATAGCTAAGGCTTCGATTCGACGGATAATCGCAGATTTCGTGTGCTAATGTCGCGGCTTGAACTTTAAAACTGGGCACAAAAATTCAAAACGAAAAAAAAAATTCCGATTCAGAAATTTCGCATTGTTTAGTGCGCTGTGCGCGAGCCACTCGCATCGCTTTTGTTGTTGTTCTTGTTGTTGTTGCTGTTGCTGTTGCTATTATTGTATTTGTTGTATTATGTTTACTCGTATTATAATTTGTTGCTGCTGCGGCAGCGGCAGCGGCAGCGGCTGCTACAGCGGCTTCTACTGTGTAGCTAGGTGCAGCAGCGCTGCCGCCCCGTTTGCCTCCGATCTGCCGCCGAATCGCCAGATTGGAGCGCTCAATGAGCTTGAGTGTCATCCACTTAGGAAGCGCCAACCGCTGAACTCGCCACAGCCGCAGCCCCAACAACAACAACAAGAAACAGCGCTCTGGTCGGGACTAGTTGACAGGCAGATACCCTAAACAGTTGCCAAGCTGCCATTGCAAATATTCTAGCTTTCTTCTATGTACACATACACATACACACACACACACACACAGTAGCTGTGCTTCTTCTTCCTTCAGTTTCATACAACAAGATTAAGATTCCCAAATAACTTGGGCGTTTATTGTTCGATCTCGATGAAAGTTTCAGGGCTTATGAAAATAAAATGCAGGAGTCTATCTAAACAAAAGCCCAAGGCTTTATCACAAAAAAAAGAAGTTTCTCATATCATTCTTGGCAAAACAGATGCAGGCATCTGGAAAGTGGCATATTCTATATAGACTTAACCCACAAGAAAATCCGCATCCAAAAATTTGGTAGCTGCAGCTCTTGAAATCTGCGAGTTATGAGCCGGCGATTAATATTATTATAGCTCAACGATGATGAGAAGAAAAGAGATATATAATATATATAATATATAGCTGTACTAGATGTTACATACGTTTGCAGGGAATCATAATAGCCGCTGCACCTATTTTCAATGGGCTGAGGTATAACAATGAGGGCGGGATTAGCTGCGCAGGCGCAGGCGCAGGCACAGACGGAGGTCGCTGTCGCTGTCGCTGCTGACGTCGCCGTTGCCGTTGCCGTTGCTGGCTGAAATGATTATAATACAATGGACGATAATGCGAGCGATCATGTAAATTAGATTTGTCTCAGTTGTCGACGGCGGCGGCAGCGTCGGCAGCGGCGTCGACGGCGTTGACGACGTGCACGTTCCGAGCCGAGCCGAGCTGAGCTGAGCTGAGCTGAGCTGAGCTGAGCCGCAAGCTCCGGAGCCAGCCAAGTACGAGGCAACAAAAACAACAGACGCCTCAAATGATTTCCTTTTTTTTCTTTTTGCCACAACATTTATTGCATTATTTCGTTCAAGTGCTGAACATGGCTGTTGCCGCTGCTGATTCGAATTATTTTCTATGCTTTTTTGTGAATTTGATAAAGTCTAAGCAAAAATGATATCAAGTATGCGCGCTGGCTAACTAAGTACGTGGAGCGCATAGGACATCAAGTATATTATCAAGAAATGTATGGGAAATACACATAAATATAACATATGTATATGTACATATATACATATAAACGACAACAACAGCAACTAGTTGAAAAGAGCGTAAACAAAAAAAGAAAGAAAAAAGAAAAGTATAATAAGCAGATGAAATCTCAACGAAACGCTGTGGCAGCAAATTGAATTAATTCAATTAATTTGCATTGTAAGTACATATGAAAATGTCAGAATTGTAATATAGAAATTGTGGGGAAGCAACTAACTAAACGAGTGGAGCTTAAATGAATAACGTTTTGTGGTTGTGCCAAGTACCACTCATAAGCAATTTGTGCAGGTTGTGAATGCGCACAATGTGTCGCTGCGGAAGAAAATGAAAGCAACATTTTGCGGCAATAACAATTACTTCAATTGCGCTCTTTTTATATTTAAATATTTAAATTAATATACAAACAAAAATTCAAAAAAGGCGCGCGCGCTAATTCTTTAACGCACAACACAAAGCTCGCTGATATGAATACGGCTGTCGGTTTGAATACAACACTGTGTGCGATAGCTGCCTCACATACACACGCACGCTGTGCAACACTGTGTGCTGTGCATATCGATAACGATTCGCTGACATATCAAGCATGGCCGCCAGCCGACTGTCAAAGGTTCTTTTCCGGTTTCGTACACGACGAAGGAGGTACGCTGAATTGGCAAAGCCGCAAATAAATTTTTAAACATCGCAATAACATATATATATACACGAGCAAAACGCGTAAAATATTAAAGATCATAAAGTGCTGTTTGCTGTGTGCATGAAATTGCAATGCTTTTGCAAATACAAACAGCCACAAATTGACTGCAAACATTGTGTTTTATTTTTTTCTGTGTACATACAAAACATATATGTATTTTTTTTTGTTCTTGTTGAAGTGATTTAAAGCATTGGCATTTACTATATATATTTTGTAGATATTAAATAATGGGCCGTTACTCACGTGAGCCAGATAACGCCACCAAGTCGTGCAAGGCGCGCGGTCCCAATCTACGTGTTCACTTCAAGGTAAGCATTGTTGGAAAGATGGTTCCTTTGCGGATGCAGACGGACGCCAAATATTTGTTGTTGACATTGGCAAAACTGTGGTTATGCTGTAGTGTGTGTGTGTGTGTGTGTGAGTGTGTGCAACATAAATCAGTGAATCGTCTGCCAAATTAAATGCAGTTTTCACTTTTGCATTGTTGCTAGATCAATTAGGACAAACTCATCAGCTGAACGCGGCGATTATACAAAGACCACGTCGCGCTCTTCTAAAGTCTTGTCCACAGCCCTAATTATAGTCAAGTCGTGGGCGCACTTTAATGTGTAAAATGCGTGCATTTTAAAGCGCGCATTTTCAGTTCAAGTGTGCCCAAAACAAATTATTTAGCCATGTTAAAACAGCGGCGAGCAGCGTTCAATGCGCTCGTCTCTACCTGTAGCATGGCACAGCGCTCAAATATTGAATATCTTGAGATATCCACAACGATAATTATCATAGCTGGCGCATTATGTTTGTGATCGTGTATAACCAAGCGATTATTTAAATGCTTGCGCCTATAGCGAAAATATAGTCATGTTAAAACAGCGGCGATTGGCGTTCAATGCGATCGTCTCTACCTGTAGCATGGCACAAAGCGACACACACACACATGTATCAATTACTCACTTGCCGTCTTCAACTTTCTGTAACATTGTTAACATTTTGGTTTTTTCTTGTTAGAACACGCACGAGACTGCACAGGCCATCAAGCGCATGCCCCTGCGTCGTGCCCAGCGTTTCCTGAAGGCCGTCATCGATCAGAAGGAGTGCGTGCCCTTCCGCCGTTTCAATGGTGGCGTTGGCCGTTGCGCCCAGGCCAAACAGTGGAAGACCACGCAGGGTCGTTGGCCCAAGAAGTCCGCCGAGTTTCTGTTGCAGCTGCTGCGCAATGCGGAGGCGAATGCTGATTACAAAGGACTCGATGCCGATCGCCTAGTTGTTGATCACATTCAGGTGAATCGTGCTCAGTGCCTGCGTCGTCGCACGTACCGTGCCCATGGTCGCATCAATCCCTATATGTCGTCGCCGTGCCACGTCGAGGTCATCCTGTCCGAGAAGGAGGAGGTCGTCGCCAAGGCTGCCGACGATGAGCCCACGAAGAAGAAGCTCTCCAAGAAGAAGCTGCAGCGCCAAAAGGAGAAGATGTTGCGTTCTGAATAAAATGTGTTCTGGAACGGGGGCAGTGGCGGTGTACGTCGCCAGCCGCCCAGGCCGGTGTTAAACAACTGAAACAAACGTCATTTTTTTTTTTTCAACAATACAAACATAAATTTACAGTTTCAATATGCTCGTGTGTGTGTGTATATTTAAGAAAAGGAAAGCAACTGCGATATCATATCCAAAAACTCCCCTCAAATTGCAAGTTAAGCCCCAAATGATGCTTCGATCTTTTTCCCTTTTCCTTTCTTGTTAGTCTAGACTAGCGGAACCGCAGCGGGACGCAATAAAGATCATTTTCACTTGTATTTCATGGAGGACTTCAATGGAATAATCACAAATGAGGCTACTTGGCGTGCTTAACTGGCTTTGCCCGCTCCTTGGAACATCCCATAGATACATACATATATCCTTTACTCACTTTCCAAATTTCAAAGATTGTTCGAAAGGGGAGGCAGGCACTTGAAAAACTAACTTCATACAATTTTACGCTTTACGCGAATTTCTAACAAAAGCTGAAGTCATAATCCCGAGTGCGCCATTATCTTCAGCTTCATAGTTTCCCATCGGTCTGGCCAAGCATTCTATATGTAGATAAAGCACATTTGTTTGGCTTGTGCTTGCAGTCTGGCAACGTAGCGCGCCCAGTGTTGCTCTCATAGCATTAATTAAATTGTGATGCGGTATTTTTGTCTGGATAAATTTGAAAATTATGTATATGCCTACAATTGCACAGATCTTAAAACAGCTGTTAGTATTTCCTAAACAGCTGTTCGAATACTGACAAGCAAGGAGCCCGTTGTGCAACACTGTTTTCGTGCTACCTCACTCGTGAAAGTAAATGTTTATTTTGTGTAAAGAAAGAGAGGGCATGTTCGCGAGCATCAGTTAAAAAGAGAACGAAAACCCGTGCATGTATGAGATGTGCCATATATTTTTAGCATTTCTTATAAACGAAATAACATATTTGTGGGTGAATACTTTTTTGGTAAATGACTTGTTTTCAGTTCTGTTTTTGATTTGGGACATCGAATCGACGAGATTCTTTGTTGGCCTCGCTCAGTGGCCGTTGCAGCAGCTTGTCGTTGTTGGCCGCACTGAACTGCGGCTTGCGGCGCACGATCTTTGGATTCGGATGCTTCTGCTCGACAATGTGCTGCTGGAGCTGCTGCTTGCGCATAAAACCCTCATCGCAGACGATGCAGGCATATGGCTTGCGCATGCTGTGCACAAAATGATGCACATTGCGATTCTCGGCGCGACTGAATTGCTTGCCACAGATCTGGCAGGTGAAGTTCTTCTCGCCGGTATGGCACAGCAGATGCTTCAGCAGGTTCACAGCATTTGTGAAAGTCGCCTCACAGTGCTCGCACTGGAGGTCGCGCAGCTGCGTATGCTTCGACTTGATGTGATTCTCCAGCAGCCGCTTGCGCTTGAAGCTGCGCTCGCACATGCTGCACTTGAAATTCGCCTGGTTCTGGTGTATGGTCAGCAGATGGGTGCGCCAGTTGGCACGCTGCGCGAAGCTGGCCTCGCACAGGTCGCATTTGTATGGTCGCTCGCCGGTATGGACGCGCTCGTGCTCCTCCAGACCTTGACGGCGGGCGAACGTCTTGCCGCAATACGTGCAGGTCAGGCTGTTTGGGCGTACGGATGCGGATGCGGCAACTGCAACGCAAAAGTTATAAATTACTTTGCAGCAACTTAATACGATTGTGCCCGGTTGTCACCTGGCATCGCTTTTGGGAGCTGCTGCGGGATGAAGCCTTGCACGGAATCTGTTTCCTCCGAGCACTGCTCTATCAAGTCCATATCTTCAGAGCATTGCTCAATCAGTTCTCTTTCCTCGAAGCACTGATCCACAATCGTATCTGTTGGCTCCGGACACTCTTCGATCAGGTCTGTGCTCACCGAGCACTGCTCAATCAGGTCCAACTCCAAACTGTTTTCGTCACTTAGGAACTCCTCCTCCCGTTTAAAACGTGCCTCATATAGCTGGACCGTTCGTTTGTGCAGCTCTGTTATCTCCAGACGTGCCAGAAACAATTGATGCTCCATTTCCTCATAGTTGAGCAGGCTCACCTTGCAGGTGCTGCACACGAACTGCCAGGAGGGTAAACATGGTTTTAGAATCTCTTCTTTTATTATTATTTGCCAGCCAAGCTCTTACCGTCGAGTGCAGCTGCTCCTCTTGCAGTTGATAGCCCAGCACCATGGCCAAGATGTGGGCCAGGGTTTTCTGCTCGTCGCCCGTCGCATTGCAGCGCTTTTCGAACATGTGCTCGTACACCTTTCCGTCCGCAAAGCTGCAGTTGCACAGATAGCAGCGCGGCATTTCCAATTTACCAGTTTAGCTACGGTTCGTTCGCGAAAGGAGTAAATTCATCTTTGACAATTGGCCAAAATTTGCTCCAAAATCAGTCAATTGCAATTTATCGATAAACGATAAACAAGCAAAATAGTTTGCCGGCATTTATGAAATGAAAGTTTAACAAAATAAATGAAAGCGCACGCAAATTTAAAACATTTCAATAATTGCTGCCGCTATTCGTATTTAAATATTTGTTTCATTGCGATAAATTCAACGCTAAGCCCATTTAATGACAGCTTAAAAAAATACGTTTAATACTAGCACATTGATTTTCATGCGCCAACTTATTACGCATTTTGCTGTCTAGAGTGTACTTTTTTGAATTTCCAATAGTTGTTTATTTTACTACGTTATTTGTATGCTACATTTATATTGTTTTTTAAGTCTTGTGTTAAATCGATAAGGTGCTTAAAGCAGTGTTGCATTAAATGCCAAAACTTAGCACACATTTTCGGCAAGCTGGTCACACTTGCAGATAAATCCCATTAAATTTCGATAGCAAACAACACGCACATCGATAGTCTAAATAGAAAATATAACATTGCCAATTCGATTGCGGAGTTCTGCGGTAAAGTGCCGGAACAATTGCGCGTGGTTATTGACGCATGCCAATTAATTCATTAATAATACAAATAAAATAACAATCAAGTGTTTGCGAACGTCTGTATTGGTGCGTACTACTTGTTGTCGCTCACAAACGGTATTATTTTGTTGGATTTTGTTTGTTTGTTTGTTTTTTTTAAGTGGAAATGTGAGTGCATCTGAAACCGAAATTTGTGAAGTGCCGCTAGTTTTTCGCGCGTTTTGTTAAATGTTTTTTTTTTTTCTCATAATTTTATTACTCTTTTTGGCGGCTGCTGACCGGCGCCAGTGTGTGACTTTAACGGAGCATTTGATGCGTGCGGCGGCAGCAATAACAATTCAATAAAAATAAACGACAAGTTTTTGTTTACGTCCAATAAGAATTTGGCACAGCAGCAGCAGCAGCAACCCCAACTAGAATTTTAAGCAAACAGCGGCAGCAGCAACTAGGGGTTATTTTTTCAGAGTGTGTGTATATATATTATATATATATATGTGTGTGTGTGTGTGTGTGTGTTTCTATTGTTGCATTTGCTGTGCTGCTTTTTGTTCTAAACTAAATATGTGTATATGTATGAGAAGCTGTAGATGAGCTCATGATAAGGTGGCGCGTTGTCTGCTCTCAATATTTTTGTTTTTTATATCACACGCACACACACACACACACGCACACACACACACGCACACAGCACATATCAAACATCCTCCCATCACATTGAAGTCGCGCCGCAGTTGCTGCGCTGCTGCGCCACCCAAATGCTTCAATGTTTGCGTCATGCGGCCGCCACCAGACCCATTCCATGGGACGCCATTAGATGTTGTTGTTGTTGTTGTTGCTGTTGCTACTGCCATTAGATGTTGTTGTTGCTGTTCTAATTTTATTTAACGTGCGTTTTGCTGTGAGTAGGTGCTTGAATTTTATTTCGTATGTGTATCTTTTTTTTCGTGCGTATCAAATTGAAATAAAATAATTCAATTATCACGGGACTCATTTTTTTGTTGTTTGGCTTTTAGTTTTGTTTATGCGGGAATCTTGATGTAAATAGTTGTAAATGGAAATATGAATGTGCTAGTGTGTTTTACCCGTGTGTTTTATCCATATAAATTAGAAAGAACAAGTTGTCGTTCGTGTTGTTGTTGTACTGATTGCTGTTGTTGACGCTGCCGCCGCCCCAAAAGCCAAAGGCAAACGCAAAAGCAAAACAAAACAAAATAAAAGAATGAAATAGAAGCGTGCTTAGGCGCAATAGGGAAAAAAGTGTAGCATACTTTCCGGCGGCACAGGAAACACTCGTGGCACAAAAAGTGTTGCCTACCACTCGGGCAGCCAATTGAATTGAAGCTCCGCTTAATTTATATCGGGTTTTGTTGTTCGCATTGTTTTATTTATGCCATTTTGTTATTGTTGTTGTTGCTGTTTAGCCATCACGCATAGTCGATTAGCTGCCATACGCAAAACGTACACGCATTTAAATATTAAATCCAACAAGGAGGACAGCCCACAACAGAGTCTTCCAGCATGGGTAACATACACACAACGGGCCCAAATGAGGCTTTAATTGTTTCAGGTGAGTTTTTGCCATAATTGCGCACTATGGGCACGTTTCGTATTTATATTAGCACAAACATACAGCCGAGCAGGGACATAAACACAAAAAGAAAACTGAAAAAACTGACTGAACTCCGCTTGCCTTTAGATTCAGTTCCTGCAACTGGTTCACGATTGGAACCAACTCTGTCTGTCTGCCCGATTCGATTTGGTTCATTTTAATTTAAGCTTCGGTTCATGGTAAACAAATTTTGCTGGGAGTTCCGGTTCCGAACCGGTTTACAGTCTTTATTGGGGGTTATTTTTGGTTAAATTTATAGAAATAAAAGTTTATCTTCAATATGCATACACAATCGGACGTGGCTTTAAACTAATATTCGATTATGTTAGTTTTTAATAATCCAGATGAGTTTTTTGTACTGGCTCAATTGGTAATTACAGAGTATCAAGCAGTCGTTTGCACTTGACTGCTCCGTTCTTGCCTTGGCTGCAGATACAAGAGACATTTACGCTGGTTCATTTTATGGTTCAAAAAAATGGCTCGCGTCTTACGGTTCGAATCGTGAACTTAAACGTGAAGAAATGAGTTTTATTTACAGGTGAATTGTTCATATTTTTTCGTACTGAAACTCTTATCAACTCTTATCGTATCAAAGTTTTGCAATAATATTTGCGATTATGGAAAATAATATTTATTTTATATAATACATGGTTTGGGTTTAGCTTATGGTTCGCCTGCTCTTTGAACCGGTTCAAGGTTCAGTTCGATTTGCGGTTTTGAAAGGCTTCCTTTTAATCGAAACACAAGCCCGTCGACGAGAAGTTATTAATGGTGCCCATTGTGCGGTGTTAAGTACTTGCACACATACATTTGCACATTTACATACATTCATACATACATATCAAAATCTTCTTGCCTCTTTCCTTATACAAATTTCAAATGCAGCAATTAAGTAAAACCAACCGCATTGTTGACAGTTGCCAGCTGCCACGATTCGTGCTGCATACTTTGCGGCGCTTAGCCAGAAATCGCCTGGCCTGCTCATTATTTAAAATTATCCTCAAGTGGGGTATATTAACTTTTTGCTAGATGTCTTTTAAAGCATCTAAATCAACTGCAGATCGTCTTATTTCTAAAACATTTCCCAACATTTCTGCACATTTTCTGTGTATTTTTTCAAATATACTTTAATCAATAACGTTAAGTTTCAATCAGTTTATTTTTTAACATGGTTTTTGTTATTATTGTAATTATTATTATGACTATTATTACAAGTATTCTTGTTAATGGTTTAAAAACGGGTTCGAACGGATTTACATATGCTCTTCTTTATACCTTGTAGAGGGCATTATAATGTTGTCATGAAATGTGTATCTACGACATCAACGAGCCTAGAAAGTATATATTCATATTCTAGATAAGCATCAGTTGCTCACTCGATATATCCGCGTCCGTCCGTCTGTCGGTTTTAAAGCTATTGTCTTGACACGTTGAATAGGTCCGTCTTTCCGACAGACCATATGTCGGAATCAGTCAGATCGTAGCACTATATCATGCAGTTGCTATAGGAACGATCTGTTGAAAAGTAGGTTCCTATATGGAAAACTGTTTTGTTTCTCAAGATATCTTAAGCAACCCGGGGAATTACTATTTAACCTATGCTGCTTACATAAAAGCTAAATCTTATCATGATTAGAATCAGTTGAAAAATAACTCTTAACTTGCTTTCTCGTTTTGTTATTGTCATAGTATACATACATATATATATTATATAAGTAATTAATGCGTATAGTCATATTTTGTAGAAAGTACTTCACAGGCGAGATATCAACATTCTTATCAATAATATACACGTATTTACAGGCTTATTATAATGTGACTGTTGTGCAAGATCGTGGCACTTGGGGAACATTCTTATCATACTTGACTTTTGCGAGAGCTCGTGGGATTCACCAAATGCTCAGAGTTAAAAAAAAAGTCATAATTCTTTTCACCCGATGGGCATTCATATCGAATTTGCCAGCTTTTTCCCCTATGCAATATCTATTTAGCAGAGATAGAGATAGAGATAGAGATAGAGAGAGAGATAGAGAGATAGAGATAGAGATAGAGATAGAGATAGAGATAGAGATAGAGATAGAGATAGAGATAGAGATAGAGATAGAGATAGAGATAGAGATAGAGATAGAGATAGAGATAGAGATAGAGATAGAGATAGAGATAGAGATAGATAGAGAGATAGAGAGATAGAGATAGAGATAGAGATAGAGATAGAGGTAGAGATAGAGATAGAGATAGAGATAGAGATAGAGATAGAGATAGAGATAGAGATAGAGATAGAGATAGAGATAGAGATAGAGATAGAGATAGAGATAGAGATAGAGATAGAGATAGAGATAGATATAGATATAGATATAGATATAGATATAGATATAGATATAGATAAAGAGATAGAGATAGAGATAGAGATAGAGATAGAGGTAGAGATAGAGATAGAGATAGAGATA
The DNA here is from genome assembly GCF_035044405.1 of Drosophila montana. Taxonomy (NCBI): domain Eukaryota; kingdom Metazoa; phylum Arthropoda; class Insecta; order Diptera; family Drosophilidae; genus Drosophila; species Drosophila montana. The sequence goes on from NW_026998492.1 coordinate 123,841, forward strand.
GAGATAGAGATAGAGATAGAGATAGATAGAGAGATAGAGAGATAGAGATAGAGATAGAGATAGAGATAGAGATAGAGATAGAGGTAGAGATAGAGGTAGAGATAGAGATAGAGATAGAGATAGAGATAGAGATAGAGATAGAGGTAGAGACAGAGATAGAGATAGAGATAGAGATAGAGATAGAGATAGAGATAGAGATAGAGATAGAGATAGAGATAGAGATAGAGATAGAGATAGAGATAGAGATAGAGATAGAGATAGAGATAGAGATAGAGATAGAGATAGAGATAGAGATAGAGATTGAGATTGAGATTGAGATAGAGATAGAGATAGAGATAGAGATAGAGATAGAGATAGAGATAGAGATAGAGATAGAGATAGAGATAGAGATAGAGATAGAGATAGAGATAGAGATAGAGATAGAGATAGAGATAGAGATAGAGATAGAGATAGAGATAGAGATAGAGATAGAGATAGAGATAGAGATAGAGATAGAGATAGAGATAGAGATAGAGATAGAGATAGAGATAGAGATAGAGATAGAGATAGAGATAGAGATAGAGATAGAGATAGAGATAGAGATAGAGATAGAGATAGAGATAGAGATAGAGATAGAGATAGAGATAGAGATAGAGATAGAGATAGAGATAGAGATAGAGATAGAGATAGAGATAGAGATAGAGATAGAGATAGAGATAGAGATAGAGATAGAGATAGAGATAGAGATAGAGATAGAGATAGAGATAGAGATAGATATAGATATA